>NW_009192066.1:0-6956 GCF_000690835.1 Fulmarus glacialis
TTTTCCGACCTTAACGATTCTATGATTCTCTGCCCCTGCCCCAAGTGATGCAGTGGGGATTGAGAAGAGGGGATGATGGTGACTATAGTCAGTACACAGCAGTTTCTCTTTGCCACTCATTCCTTGTCGCACCTTTCCTCTGCTCCAGCATGGCCTCTCCACGGGCTGCAGCTTCCTTCAGGGTATACCCACCTGCTGTGGCACGGGGTCCTCCAAAGGCTGCCTTGTGGATATCTGCTCTGCCATGGAGCACCTCCTCTCCTCCTGCTCCTCTGACCTTGGTGCTACCTGTTGTTTCTCACTCTTCCTGTTCCCTTCTCCTCCACCTGTCTGGCACTTTTTGGCCTTTATTAAACATGTTTTCACAGAGGCACCACAAACTTTGCTAAGTGGCTCAGCTTTGGCCTATACTGGGCCCACTGCTGAGCTGGCTGTGTCTGGCACAGTGCAGTCCCTGACATCTTCCAATACAGCTCCTGCAGCCTCCACTGCTACGAAAACAACCTTGCCATATACATCCAATATAAGAAGGAATAAACATAATGAGCTATGGCAATTTGAAAAATCCAATTTTCTCTAATACACTAAATAAAATGTCTCAAATTAAATATAATTTTCTTTAAAAGAAATAATGAAAGTTATTAAAAGCAATGATAAGCATTCAAAGTATCTTGGTTTCTAATTTTGTTGCATAGGTAAGTTGATACTTACTCAGGTATGTATCCAAAGGGATACAGTTCTCCAAGTCATCTGTTGGAGATAAAAGCTCACAAATACTTTCAGCTGAGTGGCCTTCAGGGAATTTATGATGATCTCCACATTTCTTCAGTATTTCCACACAGTCTGATCTTCAGATAAATAAAGAAACAGAACTTCATGAACACTACTTGAAGAAAAAAGATCTTGTATGAAAAAGACTTCTTTCCACATTCTTCCCTTCCCCAAATCCAGAACTTTCCCTTTTTGCCTCACAACAAACTGTTTATATATATATAGATGTATATGCTACGTTTTACATACGGGGGAGGACAAATTCGTGACACAAAGACAGGAACTATTGCTTACACTACTCTTCCTCTACTTTGGGCTTGGTGATCTTTACTTTCCATGGCATCACAGCATGTATCTTTCAAGACCGAGCATTTCCTTGATTTACTAATGTCTAATATGGGTTGAATTCTATCTCACTACCTGTACTATTAACTGGTCTCTTTTCTACCCAATCACCTATTTTCAAAATTTATTTTTTTAAAAAATAAACTTCATTTTTTTCAGACCTTTCTGTCAGCTGAAAAATCACCAGTAGGTCCCAAAACCGAAAAAGAGGAACGGTTTTATAGACACCACAGAGAGCAAAAAAAAACCCAACAATAAATCAACTTTACAATGGAATCATATACATCCATCTCATTAACAGGCAAGCATCTTCCATTTACAGTGATGGAGATTCAAGCAATAGCCACTAGGCAAGCTCATATTCCTTCCTTTTTTGCCTTGCCATGTTTTCCTAACATAAGTCAAACACAGCCCTACAGCAGCTTTTAGTTCTCCTTAAAATCCTTAGCAGAACCTCTAAACTGTTCCCCCCCCGCTCCTCAGTACTTACTTGCAGATAATACTTCCTCTCGATCTGCTGTGGCAAGGTTTAATCTGCAGTGAGCAGGCAATTGCCTTCCACATTTCTGGTTGGCATTTTTTAATATCAAGCACGGGTATATTTATAAATGGCATCTTAATACTCCCTTTTTCCCATAGCTTCATGTCATTCATGGCTCCCTGGTCTGACTGAGTATTGCAGCTCCTAAAAAGTTCTGTTGGTCTTAAAAGAAGAAGTTAAGATATGGCACGTATACAAGAAAAAGAAAACATCACGCATTTTACCTTTCACCATACGAATTCTACAACCTTGATATAGTTGTATAAAAGAAATGATTTGTAGTATAAAAGAAATGAATCCTTTCCACAGTTAAGCAAGCCCAAAATCAGTTTGAATTCTGTCTTTACGGAAAATAAGTTCTTTAACACTCAAGGCTGAAACTCCCTTCTCACTCTACCTCTTAGATCAAATATCACTTAAATTTTTCTTACCTGAAGAAAGTTGACTTAAAAGCAAATACCTCAGATAACTTGAATATCTGCGTGAATGTTTCTTGGTGAATCACTTATGCAAGTTGATTTATCATTTATATTTGCCCAGGCTGCATCTATCACATATGTGATTCTACTGCTCATATAACACTCATGCCACTGTATACAATTGCAAAGAAAAGCCAGAGATCTCTAATAGCTAACAAAATTTTAAATGTTTTTTTGAAACACAAACTATTTAATAAATTGCAATTACTAATTCAGACACCACTTTTCAATCATGCATTTTGCCCTATAGAGTACAAAACCACAGAAATATTTCTGAAAGAAAAGGAATTTTGAAAAAGAGTAACATGTAAATTTCACAAGAATTTTTACCTTATTTATAATACACAACATTCCAGTAATCATGGCTTACTTGTCCGTACAGTAAGACAGAGGAATATGCTGCTAATACATGATGACATTTTACAAGTTCATGGGTTAGCTTTTATTCTTCTAAGTTTTCTAATGTCTGTTGTTAAATACATTTCCAAAAGTTTGTTCTAAAGAAAAACTATTAATTTTTAAATTATCTAAAAAAATATTTGCAGAAAGACAGCTACATACAATCTCAAAATAAGCCTGAAAAACATTTTATTTTTTAAATCAAAGCACAGGAATTCCTTTATAAAATATTCAGTGTCTCTCTCCTACCTGTTATTAAAATTAGTGCAGTAAGTAAGATTTCTACAGCCCAGCTGACAAGGTTCTCGTACATCTGCTAAACAGGTCAACATGGAAACTTCAACTGCATTATACTCACAAAAGCGATCAAATTCTTGCCAGCTCTGTGAATTGCCCCAGCTCGTGCTATAAAGTTTAGTGCAGAGCTCTCTGAAAAAAAAATATAGACGAACAGCAGTCATTCAGATATAGCAGAGCCTATCATTTCTTTGCTGATCACAACAGCCTACACTCACTGTAGAAGATTGTGTTACTGCCACAAAGTCTGCAAGAATATCCAAATGTTGTGCTCAAGGCAAATAACCCCATTTCATTGTTTTCTAAGTTTTCCAGTTTTGCTTAAAAATGCTAGCAAATCTTTAAGCTAGTAAGACTGAAAGACTTCAGAATATAAAGCTGCAATATCCAATAAAAATGTAATAGTTGGAAACCTGAACTAATGACTTTGAGGTGAGAATTATCCCAGCTAATTTTACTTCTAATAAATCTAGGTTGACATGATAATGAACAACTTCTAATCCCATCCTTCAACTTCAAATCACACCTTCTTCTCCTGCAGAAATGACTGGCAAGCAAAACACATTTCTTCTTTTGCCCTGATTTTTGAAACGTGTACTGTTTGTTGCTTGTGTTTGAGATGTTTCCTGGTGTCAGCAATATCCAGACCACTTTGTTCACAGCAATATCCTACAAACTACAACTATTCCCATCCCAACTGAAGGTATGGAACTTCACTGTACTATTAAAGTCTACTGCATATTGAAAATGTGAGGGAAAAATCCATTTTTAGAACTCATTGTCAAAGCAAGCAACTAAAAGATATTATACCAACTGCCCTATGCTACAATGTTCTAAGAAATAACATAACTCTAGGGCTCTAATACTAAACTCATTGTAAGATCCTGCTGCATTCAGGATCTGTTGTTTTGTTACTGGAAACTTTGATATAAAAGAAAGTAACAGTTCAAAAATCAATGTTTGAAACTTATTTTGACATGTTGATGCATTAAAAATGCAATGATGATCTATTTTTAAAGTGGACAGATAACCACTCTAAACTAAAAATGCTCCAATTACAGTTATTTGCAAGCATGCAACTATTTGCTGAAAACTTTTTTTTTTTAAATGTCAATAGTTAGTTCCATTATTTAGTTATTAAATAACCTAAGTTATTTTTCATTGACAAAAATCTGAATAGCAGCTAGTAAGGAATACTGCTAAGGTTTTAACATGCAGCAACCAGGTACTTGAGAGTTTGTGCAGTTCATTGTCCCCTTGGCTCTCTTTAGCATCTGGTTAAGGCCTCTTCACCTTGTTGCAATATTGGCTATTACGACCAGAAGTAAGGTATAAGTTTCATTAACTTAGTGTATCTGCTATAATAAGCCAGTGCTAAAAGTAAGAAAAGTGTGATTCCTCTTATGGAACAGTATTTTTTGAGATACAAAGTAAGTATTGGACAGAATGTGACACCCATCTCATTACCTAAATCTGTATTTTTTCTAGGAATTCACAGAACTCTTTATTTGATGTACGTAGCAGGATTTGGGCAAAGGCCTGATATGAGACAACTTCTGAAGCATTTTCACAGTTGGAAATGAGGGCAGGGAGATACTGACCTACATGTGGAAGAATTTGCTTTAGAACAGCAATGGAGCTTAGCTCCATCGAGGCCTGTTGAAGGTGGAGGGTGCACGGTGACTCCTGGGTGAACAGATCTTGAACTCTCAAGAAAACATTGCCAAAGTGGATCCTGAGGGAGAGGCATTGTTTTACAGCCTTCTATTAGTCCATCAACAATTTCAAGCTCTGTTTTCATTGACATTAGAATTCTTTTACAAGCAGTCTGACACGCATAGTCTTCTGCTCTATCACAGCAATACAAACCTGTTAAAAAAATTAAAAATAGTTAATCATCAAGCATATAACAACAACGAAGATGCAAGCCCTCAGAGGAAAAGTGCTCTAAGGAGGCTTCCGCCCCCCCCCAAATAATCTCAAATAACATTGCTTCTTTTAAATGCAAACAGAATCAACTCTGGGAAAAAACCCAGTATGTAGAATTAAAAAAATAAATAAAAATCAATAATGCATCTACAAACAGAAGTTATCATTATATAAATTTATACAATTACAATTACAATATAGAAATACATTAATACAATTTATACAATCGACTTATACAATAACACATTTTATATAAAAAGTGCATACAATCCTCAAACATTTTCAGTATTTTTTATAACTTTCAGTAAAGAAGGATCTTTTATACTTACTATCTGTAGGATTTCTCATTGGATATGACTGTGTATAGTTGTTCACACAGTGTATAAGCTGAGGGCTAATAGATGCACAGTAATTTTCAACTGCTTTAATTTGTGAAGGACCAGGAGAAGAGTCTGTCCGAAAAATTGCTTGACAATATTCCCGACAGTTTGTATGATGACCTGCATAACTGCAACAGACTGACCCCACTGGGGAAACAAACAAACAAACAACAGAATATCTATGGGTTCCTACACAGAGAAATGAAGAAATGAGCATGTCTGTACCACACACAATGATGCTCAAGGTATTACTGTGAAAAAATTGAAGAAATTCTTCTATGCTCTATGAAAATAATCTCTGTCTACAGAATGACTGGGAATATCTGTAACTAGCCAAATTATATTTGTTTGTTTGGCTGGAGAAAAAAGTCCCTAAAGCTGACTTGAAGTCGAGTTCGAGACACCAGCAAGCCAGCTGAATTTTATCTTCAGTTGTTTTTTTCTTATTTAAGGTAACCAGAATTGTCTCATATTTGAATTATTAGACAAATATTAATAGTAAACAAATAAATATGAGAGTAGTATCCTAAAACTCATTCAAAAAAATAGACAGATGGTGTCATGATTCACCCATTGTTGATATGTTATTAAATATACAGTTCTTGAGAAATATTTTTACTAAAATCAATTCTGAGACACTGATTTCATTTTATATAGACATAACATCAGGCAACAAAACACTTGCATGGTGCAAGATTTCATCTATGCATTTAATTCTGTTACTTAACACTCATCAAATGAACAAAGCAGAAGGAAAAAATGAGCTTCTAAGCAATTATCAAAATAGGACAGAAAACACAAATACAGATACATAAATTAAAACCTGGTATAAATTACACGAACAGCCCAATCCCATTATCACTTGAGCAAGAAAATTTATGCATGTGATTTGTCCTTCTATGGAACTGAATCCATATGATTTGTGTATATGTACACCCACAGAATTTCTTACATTTTAGAGAAAAAATGATAGAATGATATAAAAAAAACCCCAAAAGACAAACTATTCATTACATACTTACTTTCATTTCTGTTAATACAACTAAAGAGAGCATTCTGAAATCAAAACAAAAACAGTGTTACAAGCCAGAAAACTTCAAATAAATATTTAAGTGTCCAGTCATTTCTTATAATGAGCTAATAAATCTAACTTTGTTATTATTTGTTCCAATTAGATTGGATTAAAACAAGAACACTATACAAAAACACTGAAAGTAGGAAAGTGAAAGATCAGGGGTCACCTGAGTTCTCTGTGCACTCATAATAAAATAGATAAATATTCAAGCAAGTAAAAAGGAAGACTTTCCTGGATGAACTTAGAAACAGCATGCTCTAATAGGATGTTCCAAAATGTTTTTTTTAAATGACAATAATTTAAAAGATTCTCTGTGAAAAAAAGAACTCTGCACAGATGCACACATGCAAATAGAAAATCTCAACAAACTAACTCAACAACAATATACTTTAAAAGCTAAAACATGCTATCAACTTCCTCAAACTGCAGCCAAAAGATACAGTTGGGGGATATACAACATACTAAATGACAGAAGACGGGAAACACATACACCCTGCTGTTTTGTTTCAGAGGACTCCACAGAGCAACCATAGGATGGTTTGGGTAGGAAGGGACTTTCAATGGTCATCTAGTCCAACCCCCTGCCAAAGGCAGGGACATCTTCAACTAGATCAGGTTGCTCAGAGCCCCGTCCAACCTGGCCTTGAATGTTTCCAGGGATGGGGCATCTACCACCTCTCTGCGCAACCTGTTCCAGTGTTTCACCACCCTCATTGTAAAAAATTTCCTCCTTATAGCTA
>NW_009192066.1:7313-14591 GCF_000690835.1 Fulmarus glacialis
AAAACAACCCTATTCTTCCTCACACTGAAAAAGCACATTTCTTCTTAAAAAAGATACCGCATATATGCTTTCCAGAACTCCATGAAAACATGATGTCATGAGGTTGAAATTCCAAAATGTAGTTGCCAATTACCAAAGACTTAAAAATTATATGATTGTGAAAAAGAAATTTGAACTCCCTCCACACCTGACCTCCACACTTGTCAGAACAGCAGATTAGAAAAAGTGATCAAATACATTAACGTAGTGACAAAACACAATTCCCATCTTCATAAAGTTCCTGATCTCCTTCATTTCCCCTATCCCTATCATTAAAGAAATTTGTATTTTACACAGCATCTAGAGAAGATAACAGAAACACCGTCATACTGATCCACAAACATATTGTGGGATTATAATCTTGCTTCAGTACAGCAAAATATCAGATGTGCTACTACCTCTACATAAAAAGAGACCTCAAAATGCAGACCTAACTTAAGCTCAGTAGTTCACTAGATTTCTTCATCTATGTTAGTTACTAATATTTACTGCATTGCAGAGAAGTGGGTATCCCCAAAAATCTTTGGATATTTTTGTGAAAAATTGTACTGCTGTAAACAGATGGAAGTGTTACATTTTTAAAGTGAAGAAAATATAAACATTTTAGGAATCATCTTCATGTTTTTATTTTTCTTTTTGTCTTAAGAGTTTGTTCAGGGTGCAGGAGTTTGTTTTCCAATTCATATTCTCTGCTTGCTTTCTTCTCAGAGATCACTTGAGTCAATCTGTTTTGGCAGCATCCTTATTTCCCCCCCTTATAGTCTAGGTAGGATTACAGAGAAAAGCAAAGTAAACATCAAAGCGATCAAATCTCCCAGTGACTAACTCATAAAAATACCAGTAACTACAACACCTGAATGCTGAGGATTTCCTCTCAAGCAGCTTGCTCGCGTTCAGTTATGCAGAACAGGGAAGGGTAAATATAGAACGTATCTCTGTGCACAGGAGCGGCACAAACAGGCAGTTTTATCTCTACTAGACAGCTTCAGTATATAACCCACACTTTCTGCACCCTTTCCCTTACCTACTCACCTTCAGAGATATCTTAAATCCTGACACAAGAATCAGTAAATATTATAGAGTCCCAACTTTTATTTTGTTGAAGTGCTACTCATTAAGGACATGTATTCCACTAGAGATCCAGAGAATTCTATAACCCCACTTTCCCTTTTTTAAAGTTTTTTTTCCTCATTAAAGTTCTGTAAGTACCAAGTAAAAACATGATTCTTTTTAAAATGTTCTTAATTTCATAGCTATCTTCCTCCTCTTTTCTGTTGTTCATTTAAGAGTAAGCACTTCAGAACACAGATTGGCTCTCTATGCACGAATCAACATTCAAATGAATTAGCATTCAGCTCTGATGAAAATCTGAAGAGCCGAAGGAATTATTTACTGTGCCAAAAGATGGAAGACTCACATTTTAACTTAGATTTGAAAAGCCACATGCCTTGATGTTTCAGCTTGTATCATGCCATTAATGATTTTATTTTATGCTGTAATTTAAATCACAAGTTCCAACTTGCCAATTACTCTTTATGCCATGTAAATCATAGTGCCACAATCCCGTTTTCTACAGTCTCACAATTATATCATCTTTTGGATAATATATTTTTGGATAGTGAAATATGTTAACAGTCAAATGCAAGATTTTAAAGAGGACAGTTCCACTACTGTAGTGAGCAGCATTACTTTCTTCTATTTACAGTAAGAAATTAATTTAAACCATGGGTAAACCATGGCAGATGTGGCACTGAAATAATGACCCTAAGAGAATAAACACAAATCTAACTTGAAAATGTAAGTTAGTTTTACATGAACACCAGCTACTTACAATTTTCGTGATCATGAATAAAAGCATAGGTCTACTGAGAACACCCCACACAAAAATTCAAAAGTCTGCCTTACATAAAACAATGCCCAAAACCTCACAAACAATTCAGACATTTTATTTTCATTCTTCTAATATCCTCTACCAAATTTTAGATCTTTTCTACCAAGAGCACAGATACTGCATAATTTCTCGGAGACTGAGAATGAATTTGCAGCAACATTCCTCTTCCCAGAAGCAAGTTTTCATCTGATTCATTTCGGATTTTCCCTTTTTACTACCCACAAAGCAAATCCTGTCACCCATTCATCTGTGTAACACAGATGAGGGTCAAGAGAACTCATGGAAACAGAACATGTAGACAAAGTCACCATCCTACATCTGTAAAGAACAGATTTATATTGTTGCGTAAAGGCTCATGTCATTTTTATAGCACCGTACATCCTTCTCTATGGATGCCAGACAATGGTCATCAGAAAGTCACTGTTTCAATGTGGCCACCTGGTTTCTTTGGGACCTTCTGTGTATGAAAAAAGAAACAACTGTCAGATAGGAATTGCCACGCACAACATCACTCTGACCCAAAACTGACTGTCTTCAGAACCTGCTGAAATTAAGACTTCTCCAGACCCACCCTGTACCAAGCACTGAAACGTAGCATACTAACCAGCCAGGTAGAAAGCAACATTGTAACTTTATTAATTAATGCACTGGGACAATAGGGGCTCCTGAAAAGTCTGAAGTCTGTCTGTCATGCTTACACCTAACTACTTGACCATACTGTTAGCACAAACAATACTTAGAATCATGATGTAATGCTGCTAGAAACTCAGCTAAAAATTGTCATGTTATTTAAAAGTTGAATGTTACAAAAAAGTTATTGAAAAGCAGTTCAGGGATAATAGTGTCACTGGCCCTGTTAGCTCAGATTGCAGTTTATAACTACACACAAAATAGAGAAGAATGTTGAGAAGATTATGGTGTCTACCAACGTTCCTCCTCTAAAGAAGGGCTCAAGTTGAGACAAAATTATCTTCTTATAGCAGTTTTACACACCAATTTTATACAGGCAGGATGCCCTAACCAGACATTAAATCTTCTTCTTCCTGTACTTTGAAACTATAGTTCCACAGACTGCTGAATCAGTATTATAATGCTGGTATTTCTGTTAATAGGAGGTGCTCTTACTTCTCTTTTCCACCTTGTTTTCAACTCTTGTCTCCCTGTTCTCAGTTGTATAGTCTTGTGTATGCCTTTACAACAGCTCTCGCACTAATTGTCTTCTCATGACCTGATTTTGCTCAGTAAACCTGCTGAAAACCCCTTTTTCTCATCTCCTAGGAATTTAAATCAGTGATTTCAACAGGTATAATACTAAGTTAGAATAGAATAGAATAGAATCATCCTTTAGATGGCCAGATGCCAGAGACAGAGTAAGGTAAGGAGAAGCGTATTTGTATGGCTAGCAGTGGGAGGGAATGCATGTGGAAAAAGGGCTGTTGCAGGAAGGAACAGGAAAAACTTCAGCTGTGTTGAGTTGTTAAAGCAACCCACCATATTTCATGAAACTGTAGTGCTTGTAGCCACCACACAATACAGTGCTAGTTAGGGTGCTGACTTTGCTCTTTGTGTAGATCTGGATAATTGTTCAGTTTCCTAGAAAGTACAGGTACACATGTAGGGAGTGCAGCTATACAGACACGAGAGAATCTTAAAAAAAAAAAAATTAGTGTGTAGTCACCTGCTCATAAATAAAGCTGATAACAGCATTAGATAGTCCGTCTGATTCGAATTACTAACCATAACTTCATTACAGAACACAGGGTAATGCCCATCTTTAGTAAAGTAGCACTCATATTCAAGAAATCAGCAGCTTTTCTGCCCACTCAAGCTTCCCTCTGAATCTGCTAGTGAACTGTCAGAAAAGAAAGACAGAGGAAACAAAGCAAAAGATAAAACAGAGATATAGGTAAGGAAAAACAAAACAAAACCAAACCCCACAAAAAACCAAAAGAGCAGAAAAGGATGTTCTCTTTAAAGGAAGAACTAAGTCATCAAGATCTGGGAAAATGAGGATAAAAAGGCAATACTGTGTACACGCACAGAGTCTGATACTCCATTTTCAACTTGTGAATAAAATATTAAGTGAACAAAGATGGCGATATTGAAATTTACAAAACACAAACATAATGATTTGTTTTACTTGTGCATTAATCTCATCTTTCAGACTTCTCTTTTTTTAAAACCAAATGTTGCTGAAACTGGCGATTAAAGCCAGCGAGACTATAAGCAGAAGGAATGGAAAGTGGCAGGCAACACAATCGTGTATGCCTTAAAGAAAACAGTCTCAAAGATCTTTTGGTGTTATGGAAATTGAAAAAGGCAATTGAAGTTTATCCACTAGAGAACATTATCCAGTCTTCCTCACCAGAAGCTCCTTGAAGAAAGATTTTAGCCAGTACTGCAGGACCTAACTGGTTTCGCTCTTTTTGGAGCTCATCAGCTGCAGGTAACGGCTCAAAAAACAAAATGCATGCACACAAACACAAACAGAGCAGAACATTTTGCTAAAGGAAGAAGTCTTCTGCATTGTAAGGCATGCTTTTATAATATAAGCGCATTTTTTCTAAATGGTTGCCTCTTGTGTATCGAATGAAAAGTGACAACGAAGTGTTCTTTCACACCAGAAATTAAGAGTATTTTGCTAAAAATCAAATATTATTTTCCTCCCTAAAAATTATCATGGTATCTGTATTCTGCTAACTCTGGCAGAAAAATATGTTTAGTACTGCTGTCTTGGGCAACCTAACCATGTTAAATATTTGAATATAGATCTTATCCAATTAAGGCCATCTTAATTTAGAAGTATGACCTACAGTTAACAAATACACTAGGCAACAAAATGCTTCACTCTATGAGAACAGCAATGAAAGTCCTGTTAATCTCTCCTTGACTTCATTTAATCTTCAAATTTATCAAAAGTCAGAAGGTAACATACTAAGGTTTAGTGGAGTCACCTGAAGTTTCAAATGATGGTGCACATCTGTTAAGAACTTAAAAAATTTGCAGTAATTAACAAGTAAGGCCAAGATTTTCCTCAATTATGTAAACCAGTAAAGAAGTGAGAACACATGCACAGTAAGATAGAACAAAATCACTGGAACTTAAATTTTGGCAAGATCACTCAGTGTTCTATCAACCTTCTTTGAACAGTAGAGAATAGAGACAAAAAGCACTAGGAGGTAAGATGACAATAGTATTTAGCTACAATGTGTAGTATATGGTCAGAGTCCACCCTGAATTTGTTAAGCAGTCTGACTTCCAGAGGCCACACACAGCCATGTGACTTAGGAGTTCATTAAAACTGTTTTGGAACCTTTTCCTAAACAAAGTCCTAAAGAGCTCCTTAAGTTATAATCTATTGTCTCCGAGTAATCTGCACAAATAGTTAGATAAGAGCTAAAAACTGCTGACTGCATTTTTCAGAAGGGGTAATTAGTAGCCAGCGTTCACTAAAACCTCAGAATAAAGCAGGATCATATGACCCTAGAAGATAAAACAAGCCAATACTGTAGTAGAGTGAATACTTTTCTGAATCCCTACTACAGCACTTGAAGCTGGAGGCAACTGCATTTGAAATTTCTGTATTTAAAAACTGTAAGAAAACAAAGTCAGATTAAGCTAAACAGTGCTCAAATCCGTGAGAGCAAAAATACCTTTAAACAGCCCATGGACATCAAAAGTGTTTACTACTGTGCATCAAAAATAGTTTTAAGAGCAGAAGCTAAATAACTGGCAACATTTCCAATTATATTTCGACTGCATGGCAGATGTTAATCGTGCTCAACTGCAGCAAAGCTCTCATAATGCCAATTAACTAGAGAAGTTTGAATGTCTTATTTAGTACACATGAAATAGGAACTGGAGTTCTTAATGTGCAGAGAGGTGAATTCACAGTATGCAACGTAGAGACTCGAGCTGCAATCTAATAGAAATTTCAGTACTACCCTTTCCATGCACAGAAGAAAGAAAAGTGATCTTAAATGCAATAATAAAGCCTTTACATCTTATTTCAAGCTTTATAAACTATTTTCAGTTATTCTTCCAAGCATGTATTCCACACAGTCTTTTGAAAAAATGAACCTCAACTTTACACAAAACTTTTAAAAATAGGAAAATCAGAAAATCCTACATACAATCCATACAGTCTCCACTTCTTTTTTCTTCTTTGACTATTACCTACCTTCTTTTTAGAGGAAGATGCACAGGATAGCAGAAAGCTGGAAGAAGCAGTGAAAGATAAAAGAGTTGAGATGCATAGAACTAGAGAAAAAATGAAGATGACAAAATGAGTATCTGAGAAGCAGAAGATGGGAAAAAGGACTACCACTATAAAATCTTTCAAAAGAAGGCAAATAAAGTACATTTCAGTAACAAAAATACTCAGCAAGCCATGTTAATTTTTTTAATTTCTGTATGCAGTGCTACTTGAAAATAAAAAAATGTTTAATAGGACATGCAATCTTCAATGCACTGATCAAAAATGAATAGCTTATTACAACATGATTTCTTTCTAAAATGTGTAAAATCTCCAAATTAGAAGAATCACAAGCTTCATAAATATTTACAGTAAAAGTAATCCAGAAACATATAAACAGCAGAAAAAGCACCTTCAAATAATCTTGTGAAAAGCTAGCACGTCAATGCTAAAGTGATTCCGCTACTGTACAACCTGAAACTCCACTTAGCAACTTCAAACTTTGTGACACCTGCTGCTTGGAGTCTACATTTTTTTCACTGCTCTGAACCCTATGCCCTACCCTTGAAGACTTACCTCTTTCTTCATGTTCACCAACTTAGAGGGAAGCTGAAGGGTAACTCATGAACTTGCTTCCCTAATCTCAACAGATTACAGAAAAGTACTATGCAATTCAGTCAAGTATTGTGAGAAGCTTGTGAAAATCCTCAGGAAATCCTTATGTGAGTATGTAAGTAAGCTATGAAAGTTGGTAAGCTATGAGAGTGTTTACAAAAAGGGAATTATACTTTTATATTCTTAATTCAGCTAGTTTTTACTTACATGTCATGTACTTACGTATTCAATACCTTAACAACAGACTTGGGCGCTGAACAAGCACTATGATCTATATTGTAAACTAATTCTCAAATTGGTTCCTCATTTTTAGTGAATGAAGTATGAATTCTTAAACACAAAGGCAAACACAGTATGTATGACATTGCATTTATGTGATTCACAGGCTGCTTCTGATCTTATGTCACCTCTTCCAGTTTTAACTAGCCACTCCCTTCCCAGTTGTTCAGTTTCTTCCCCAGCCAACCCAACTGAGTGCAAAGTATGGTACTGGTCACAGACACAGAAGCTAGAGTCATAGAATCATAGAATAGTTTGG
>NW_009192067.1:0-6655 GCF_000690835.1 Fulmarus glacialis
GGCGGCAGTCGGAGCACCTGCCAGGCACAAGCGGAGGGGTGTAGGGATGGTGAAAGGCTCCCGGGCGACACTGATCCCCTGGCGTGCGCTGGTGGTTCTCCACCGCGATCTCTGATGATGCTGTCTTTGCGTATTGCCTTTTCAACAAAGCCACGTTATATGATGTTTAAGTGTTTTCTATAGGGAAAGCTGAATGGGTAATGGCTATATGGTGCAATAACTTCCTCGCGCTCAGAGCAGGTGGGCAAATCCCACTGTTAAATGCATAAGGAAATACTGGTTTTGAATTAATATCATAGGTTGTATGGTGAAGAAAAATAGTCGCGTGACCTACAAACCCAGTTGTAACAAAGTCAGAGACTTTGCCTTGTTCACCAAATCATCTAGTGACCATCAGGCAAGACGGAGAAGTTGGTCATCTCTCTTTATTTGCACTTTCTGAACTGAGCAGATGTAGTGAGGTCCTTTGAAGTTGAAGGCAAGTGTTAACATTAATTTTTATTATGTCTGATTGAAAATGTGCTACTGTAACCGATTTTATGAAAGTTTGGTGGTGGTTTTTTTGTTTCAAACAATATTTTTTTTACTAAAGATCCACTTACAAAGCATATTTAGGCTGCCCAAAACTGCAGAACTGAAACGTCACAATTCAGAAGTGCTCCTGATGATGCTTGTGAGAGCCGTTGCTTGGGTTGCCGTGACTTTGTTGTCCTCCAGGGCCTCCTTTCGATAGCTGAGCTAGGTAGGGAGGAAGAAGATTTAGGTACATCTGTGTCATTGCCAACCTCAAGAAATCCAATATCATGAGTCAGGTCCCTGCAAATCAAGAAAGTGACTCTCAGAACATGAGATTCGGGAAATAAATGCATTATAGTGGGGTTTTGATTTGTTTTTTTGGATATGATGTTTAATTCCCCCTCCTACACAGTGCATCCCAAGATAGGAACTTCTCAGAGATATATCAAACATATCCAGAGAGGTGATTTTTATTCCTTTGGCGTGCCAGGACCTCTCAATCTGCTTTTCCCCATACAGTAATTTATTCTACTTCCCACTTTTTCTCCTCTTGATTCAGTTTGTGGATCTCGTGCTAGCGAATGTCCTGCCAATAATGAAAATACTCCCAAAAGAAGGCAACTCTGATCCCAGTCCTGGTGGTCCACATGTGGGAACTAGCCAGTAGAAGGGAACTGGAAGCAATAGGCACTAAACTATTGTTCTCGTGAGTCATCGCAGAATACTTCTGAGCTGGAATTTCTGTTTCCAATCGGGTTTTCAGCTGGACATTTGGAGTCTAATTTTTCTACCAAAAAGTAAAAAAAAATTCCTAAGGAAAAGAACCTCCTCTTTCTTTTTACACTTCACGCTAATCAATCCCCAAGTGCATAGCACATTTCCTTTAGCGAACATATAATCTCAGAAGAAATAGCATTTCATATTTTCAAGGACAGATTAGTGCTGTGAAAAGAGTGTGCGTCTGGGTTTTATGGGTGTTGAGGTTGCCAAAGGAAAAAGTTGTCTTGTAGAGGACCCTGGAAAACGTATTAAAACTAGATATTAATTCTTAATGCAACTACGCATCCTGCATTCAATCAAGAGCAGACTAAGTATGATGGTATTGGAAACCAAAGTGCAATTTGTTCATTTGCCCAAAAGAGCAGGTAAACCATCACTGGAATTATAATTGTCAACTGCTCAGAAGTCTGTATAATGTTTTTTACAGGAGTAAAAGCTGGTTTTAAGGCGTTTTAAGGAGAAACAGTTTGGATAGCACAGGAAGATGAAGGAAACTTAGGTGATGGATAAGAATTTGCTGCTGTTAAAATACTCCCTTTTGCTTTCATAGTCGACTAATGGGTAGAAACCTCTTGATCCCAGGCTTGAACATGACTGATAGCAGCAAGTGTGCAGGAACACATAGAAATGTGTCTCCCTTTCAGGCCAGTCAGCTGCCAGGGCCATCTCAGCATCGCCCCGATGCTGGGCTGCCAGTCTGTCACTGTGCTTCTGGCGTGTGCTTGATTTAGTAAGTAGGGTATCAGCGCTGCCTGTCAGCTGCCCTCCGCGGGCACCCAGTCCCCGCTTGCAGAGAGAGTTGGCGTTGCGGGAGCCGTCCAAGGAGCCTTATGGCTTTTGAATCATAGCAAGTAATTGATCCACTGCCTCCAACACATCCTCTTCGGATGCCACAGAGGAATCCTGGCTTCTGGCTCAATAGAGCACGTCGCAAGGAAATAGACTGCATGAAGAGAATAATAATGTATGCACTTGCCTAACAGTTTTGGAAACATTCGCTAATTAATTCTCATAATGCTCCTAAAAGATATGCTTCCAACATTACTAAGAGGTAAAATGAGGCATGAGGCTCTTAAGAGATATCTGCCGTGTCCCTGGGCGAATCAGGAGAAAGTTTGTAGAACTGAAACTAACATTACAAGCAAAGAACAGTTCTGCCGACTAACTTTCCAAATGCATCCTTGTATCTACCTGGTGTAAGGCACACTCCAAAATCACTCCAAAGGGACCAGAGATCTCATCTGGGAGTAGATGAGAGGGGAAGGAAAGGAAAAAAAACCAAGGAAAAAGTGAAAGGGGGGAGCAATGAAAGTCTTCCTCTGCACTGTCCCTGGGAATGGGGAACAACACGTGAGCGGGGGAAGAGCCGTGGGAAGCCGTGCAGCCCGGGCAAGGTACAGTGGGAGCTTGCGGGTTTCTCAGCCCCGTCCGCAGCGGTGTACAGCTCTCCTGCGCAGGGGGTGGGTGCTCCAGTCCTCCTGCGGGGTTAGGTTTCTCAGCCCCATCCGCGGCGGTGTACAGCTCTCCCGCGCAAGGGGTGGGTGCTCCAGTCCTCCTGCGGGGTCCAGCTCTTCCCTGGGGAACAGCTTGAGGAAAGCATGTCATTTCTGGTGACAGCGTTATTCTTTCTGTGAGCTATTTGATAGACAGAGAATAGTCTGCCTCAAAGTTGTATCTTTCCTTAAATTAGTAGGTTCACTCTAGTTCAAATTAAATATCCTTGCATTACCTTTTTGCAATTATTTTTGCTTGGTGTAAACTTGATTCTGTCCGAGGAGTTCAACCTAAAAGCCGCAGTGGCAAAAGGAAGATAAATAGTTTCTTCTTCTGTCCTCATATTACAGAAAACTTCTGCACCTTTTCAGGTGACCGTATTGCTGGAAACCTTTATCGGTGTTAAAAAAAATGGTGTGCAGCTCCTGCCTCCCCGGGCCAGAGGAGGAGCGCTCAGAGCAGAAAGCGTGTCCAGCAGCAGCTTTCAGAGCAGGGGAAGACATCTGTACTCAGGACTGGAAGGTGTCAGCACCTGACATGAGATCGTCAGCACAATAGCTGAGGTGGTTTTGCCATCTCGCGTTGCAGGGAAAGGGATAGAACAGAATTCGCTGCGTTTTGCCTCCAAGTGAATGACGGCCTTTTAGTGGTGACTGCGGCAATACCTGTGTCAACTGAAGCCCAAACAAGAATTTGCTCTTAGATCATGTGTGGGTGGCATGTGCCACTTTGTCAGGGCGGTCCTTTCTAATGACTTGTCCGGCTCTTGTCTTGTCTACCGATGCTTCTCTTCAGAGCTTGGAGGTACGTTTCACTGCAGGCAGTCTAGGCTATTACACACGTGCATAGACCTAGATCTGAAATATCCAGGCTGTTCAAAAGGTAAAATACGCTGTTTAAAATGTCATATGTTTTATCATATATCGAGCTCCATATACTTCACCTGTCCCATTTCCTTGCACCAGCACATACGTCTCTGTAACACTGTTCCACATCATGCAGTCGCCTTCCCTGTCCGGGCGTGCAGCACGGAAGGTGGGCTCTCCTCCTAGGCACGAGATGGTAGCTGGGCCTTTAGGAAACAGAGAAATATGTTAATAGTCAAAGCATTTTAATAAATAGACAAAAGTAGAGACTTCAATTAAGTGTGGCTTTTATTAAGTTTTGGACGATGAACTTTCAGAAAGCTGGAAGTAAGGCAATCTTGTGACCTAAATAATTACCAGACTTCCTTCTGTCTGGGGAAACTAATGAAATAGATTAGCTCAGACTCACTTCATAAAGAATTAATGGTGGAAAACGTAATTAATGCCAATCAATATATGTTTGTGAAAACAAACCTTGTCAAATTTAATGTGATTTTTTGATGGGATTGCAAGTTGGTTTGGTAACAGTAGTGAGGTTGGGGTGCTAGACTTCTGTATGGCTTTTGTCTTTCTGCAGTGTGACACTTTGATTACTGCAAGTAAGCCGACTCCAAATTAATGAGTGATTCCAAATTAATATTGGGAAATTAATATAAGGTGCATATTGAATGGATTAAAAATTGCTCATCTAGTAGGGAGCTCTTAAATTGGAAACATGGCTGGGGGACTTGGTGCTCCATTAAACTCTGGAGTCTCAGGTCTTGTTCCTGACTCTGCCACCACCTTACGGTGTAACGCCAGGGATGTCAGTCAACTTCGGTGCTTTAAAATTCGGTTTGTAAAATATCAATACTGAATCCAACCCTTTTCTAAAAACACTTCAAAGTTTACTGATGAAAACCAATATATATTATTATCAGTGGCATTTAATGGTAGAGTCCTGAACTGTCCAGTTTTTGATCCTATGGGTTTTTTTCAGTTTGGGGTTGTTTTTTTTTTAATCAGTTGCATGGTGGAAAACCTGGCTACTTGGAAAGCTTGCAACTAGCCCAGAGACTGTGGTTAGTAAGCAGATACACAGCCAGGAAGACAGTGATCCACATCACTCTGTATCAATTTGCTATTCCATAAATTGCATGCAGTTGCACAGAAATGATTTAATTAAAGCCAAATGTAAGATCACAAGTCACATGTAAAGAATTGGTGGGCGCTTCTCTGCTGAGGAGCAGGACCTGTGAAATGATCATAGGGAATACATACTTGAAGAACATGCAGTTTGTTGACTGTGGGGTTAATGCAAACTGTGGAGGTCCCACCAGAGACTGCTGAAGATGGTGCTGTCTGTGCAGCTAACAATGGCGCGATCACCACTTCCAGGTCTAGTGTTGGCCTTACAGAAATACGCAGGTTTGAAAGGGTTCAGAGAAGAGCCATGAAAATGCTCAAAGGATAGAAAGGGTGCCTTGGAGTGAAAAGATCTCAGGGTTCGTCATTAGTTTATCCAAGGGGTTTAGTTTAACGAGCAGTTGGAGCACAAACTTTGTGTTGAAGAGCTATTTGACAGAGAAGAGTTCAGCCTGCTAGGTAATCAGCCATTTGCACAGAGGAATGAGGGTTTCAGCAGATTCTCATGTTAGGTTGTATTACATGAAGACAGGATATTTTTCTGAAAGGTATGGTTTAGTTCAGCCACAGCTCTTGGGCTCAAAGCACAGATTAATTCCGGGAAGTCTTCTAGACTGCATGAGCTTGGAGGTCAGGAGGAGTGATCTCAGTGGTGCCTTCTGGCTTTATAATCCAGGAATTGAGTCAATTAGTGATGTGATTTACTTTTTTTCATTTAATTCCAACCCTACCTTTTCCCTCATTTGTCTCTTTTCTGTTCGCTTAGTTATTTTTGTTATAGCAAAGTTCCTCCTTTGCAGGATGAAAGAAGAGCTCCGTGTTTAATTTAAGGAGAGTTTTTGCCTGATATTACTGGGGCCAAGATTTGGTCTCACATCAGTTGTAAAACTGTGAAAAAGTTTTAATACTACAGATAGTTTTCAGACAAAATTTGATCTCATTTTCACCTCTGTGCTGCAGGCCAGGCTGCACCTGCGTGCTGCCAGGGGACCAGCCCTGCTGCCCACCCGTGCTGTCCCGTGTGCCCTCCGCGGGGGCTGCTCTGCAGCCCACCCCCAGCCTGCAGTAAGCCTGCTCCAGGTGAAGTTTCATCCCTAGTGAAATGGGGTGTGGGAGACTCATGCTGGCACTTCAGTGCTATTGTGCATGGAAAAAGGAACGTGCTGTACTATTTTTATTGTTAAATATCTGATTTTTGAAGTTGATGGTGTCTGCTGAGGAACTAGAAGTTTAATCAGCTGAGAACCAGAAGTTGATGCGGGGTCAACCCCAGAGCAGTGCGAGCAGTGCTTGCTTTGCGTTCTATCTGCTGGAGGCACGAGGGATGGAGCGAGGAGCAAAAACATGCTCCGAGCCCAAAGCTGCTGAGATGTCCTGGGGCTCAGGACACGCTTGACGGGTTGGGGAGGCTGCAAAAGTCAAAACTGTATTGCTGTAATTCTCTTGTCCCTGTTCATCTTCATGCAGAATAACTGAAATTAGGCAGTTTTTCCCCAAAACAGCCAGTTTGTTGCGTAAGGGTTAAAAATTCAACGTGGTGGCTGTTCGGCGTGGAGCAAAGCCTCCCTATCAGCAGTGCCACCTAAAAATAAGCGCCGCGGAGCTGCGCAATATGTCTTGCAACAGATTTCTGTCATCTCGGCAGGTTTTTCAGCTTGAACCTGCACCCCTACCCATCCCTCCCCCTTCTCGGTGCCAACGCGGTGCTTAATAGCATCTGCAATTTGCGACCTTCGCGGGTTTGGGGGTTTTATATTTGTATCCATGGCTACGTGAGGGTCCGGGTGTAGGGAGGTCAGGAGGAGGGTAAGCCCCATCCTCTCCCCCGGCAGCGCGGGGAGGGAGGCGCGGAGCGGCCGCGGGGCCGCAGTCCC
>NW_009192068.1:0-13340 GCF_000690835.1 Fulmarus glacialis
AAGGAAGAGATGCAACATATAGATGGGCATGTGATCAAGGGGTGGAACTTGACCATGGACACTACTGCACAGGTTATCCATGAATGTGAAACATGCACTGCAATCAAGCAAGCCAAGCGAGTAAAGCCTCTTTGGTATGGAGGACGATGGTTGAAATATAAATATGGGGAGGCTTGGCAGATTGATTATATCATACTCCCACAAACCTGCCGTGGCAAGCGCTATGTGCTCGCCACGGTGGAAGCAACCACCAGATGGCTGGAAACATCCTGTGCCCCATGTCACCATTCAGAACACTTTCCCGGGCCTTGAAAAGCAAGTCTTATGGCAACATGACACCCCAGAAAGAATTGAGTCAGACAATGGGACTCATTTCTGAAACACCCTCATAGACACCTAGGCTAAAGAGCATGGCATTGAATGGGTATACCATCCCCTACATCCCCTGTCATGCACCAGCCTCTGGGAAAATCAAATGATACAATGGGCTGCTAAAGACTACGCTGAGAGCAATGGGTGGTGGGACATTCAAGCATGGGGATACACATTTAGCAAAAGCCATGTGGCTAGTCAACACTAGGGGATCTGTTAATCGAGCTGGCCCTGATCAATCAAAACCCTTACGTACTGTAGATGGAGATAAAGTCCCTGTAGGGCACAACGCTGGGGAAGACAGTCTGCGTTACTCCTGCCTTGGGCAAGGGAAAAGCTATTCATGGGATTGCTTTTTCTCAAGGACTTGGGTGCACTTGGTGGGTAATGCGGAAGAATCGGGAAGTCTGGTGCGTACCTCAAGGGGATTTGATTTTCGGTGAAAATAGCCAATCAACTGAATTGTATGATGCTAATTGCTATACAGTGTTGTACATAATCTCTTTTATGATTGCTATATGTCGTATCAATGGTATTGCAGTAAAAATCACCCAGATTAATGAAGAATGAACTCCGATGAAACAGAGCAAAGTGCAACGATGATAGCACCAGACGAGCACAGCGACAATGGAACCAGAACTGGCTTCAGGATGCAACAATCCAATACCACACACCATCTCTCCTGCCCTAAAAGACTGTAATGACATTTGGAGCCCAAAGTCATGGACTAAATGAACTCAATGGACATTTTAGAGGGATGGCCCCTAGACTAAGGGAATGTCTGTATGTGTATATATCAAAAGGCAGGATTGATTAATTGGAATGTATTGGAAAATGTGAGACCTAGGCGTGTCGTAGATGGTATAGAATAAGGGGTGGATACTGTCCTGGTTTCAGCTGGGATAGAATTAAATTTCTTCCTAGTGCTGTGTTTTGGATTTAGCATGAGAAGAATGTTGGTAACACACTGATGGTTTTGGTTGTTGCTAAGTACCCTGTTAGTCACGGACTTTTCAGCTTCCCATGCTCTGCCAGGTGCACAAGAAGCTGGGAGGGAGCATAGCCAGGACAGCTGACCCACCTGGCAATGGCGTATTCCATACCATATGATGTCATGCTCAGTGTATAAATAGGAACCGTGTTCCAGGAAGTAGCGATCGCTGCTTGGTTATCGGTCAGCAAGTGGTGAGCAATTGCATTGTGCGTCACTCATTTTGCATATTCTACCATTACTATTATTATTATTATTTCCCCTTCCTTTTCTGTTTTATTAAACTGTCTTTATCTCAATCCACAAATTCTACTTTTTTTTTTTTTATTATTCTCTCCCCCACCCCACTGTGGGTCGGGGAGTGAGCAAGCGGCTGTGTGGTGTTTGGCTGCCTGCTGGGTTAAACCACAACAAGGTACATTTAATTTTCAGCTTGCCTCTTAGATTTGTGTCCCATTGAAGCATTCCCTGATCGCAGGTTTTTTTTCTTCTTTTTAGGTTCATTTTCACACTTGGGTGTTACATTCCTCAAAGGCAAAGCAAGTTGTCTGCTTATTTTGTTTGCAGTTTTTCTGCAGATTCACAAGTGTTGCATATTATAGGATTTCCACCTCACCTCTCCTACTCCATATAAATGGCTAAACATCACTTATATCTGGAAAGTGGATTCAGTGAAAGCATAGTAAATAATCCAACCTATGCTAAGTAGATCTAGAATCTACAGCTGCTGACCTATTTATGTCCTGTCTTCCCCATGGATGTTTGTTCAGTTGTGATTCACAAGCACTGGTTCTGCTTTCTTGATGGTGGTATCACTTCATAAATATTTCTGTGTCTTGCCTATGGTCCCAGCACACTGGATTTCCAATATTTTGAAAGCGCTTGCTGAGAAGTCATTTGGCATGTTATCAAATGGCTGCAGCCCAGCAATAAGCTATAATAAGGTGGAATTTTTAATATGAAGTTGGCAGGTTTCATGACTCAAACCAGGCATTTTTTTCCCCCCTCCTAGATAGTTTATTTGTTTAAAAGAAAAAAGAAAACAAGAAAGTATTTGCAGAATTGAATTAGTAATTTCATATTGAAAAATAATAACTGTTGTTTTTGAAATTCTGAAATAGACAGTTCTGTACAGACTCTTTTCCACTTTAGTTTTCAGGTTAAACTTAGTAGGGAAATTAGATACTGTTCACAGTACGGCTGATTTAGAGAAGCTGCCATTGCCCTTTTAGCCTAGAAGTTAAAGCATTCACTTTGTATGAGGCAGGCAACACTGCTTTCCTCTTCTGGTGTCCTGATTGAAAACAAGGCCTTGGGCCAAAGAACTTCCCTTCCTAGGAGTGGACTTCACCTTACCCAGACAAGGCTTCATCTGGTCCTACTCATCCCAGTACTGTAAAGATGCTCCGAGATAACGACCTCTCAGCCTTCCCATCTGAAGCTCTTATTTTTGTATAAATACCCCCATAACCTTTGGCAAAGGACTGTAAGAGTAACTGAGTAAGGGTGATTGTGAACCCTGGTAATAAGGGTGCTCACCTGCAAGGAAAGTCACCTTGTTCCAGTCCTGTTTCTAGGTAAGACTTAGTTTATTTAGACTAGCAACACACTAGCGCTGCTCACTCTGCCTAGTTGCATAGTTATGTTGTTCGTCTCAGGCCCAAAAATGCTTTTACAAGCTGAAACTGAAGTAATATAAAAACAATTTTCAAAATGAAAGGCTGCCTAAAATATATACCTTCTGTAGCCAGGCAATGTGTTGGCAGCATTTGTTTCCTGCTGTCTGGGAGGTCATCCTCATTAACAGCATGAATATAGTTTTCAGACAGATGAAACTAATTTATGACAGACATTAAGAGCTTACTAAGACAAGACAGAAATACAGAAGGAGGCAAAGTAGAAAATGTAGTTATCTTTGTCACTAAATAGCATACAATAAAGACAGTACTATGCTGCACGTAAATAAGTGTTTGTCTTCCAGGAAATGCGAAACATAGTCTCCTGTTGTATTCTTAACAGGCTATGTACCCAAATCGGCTGTAGCTGATTCCCAAGCTAATTCACATCAAATGGGTATTTGTAAAGTGTTTTATTATTTTCTGAAAGTGAATATGTAACCTCTGATATACTGCAAAATGTACTGAACTGTCAAATCTACATGAGGAAGTATTTTTAGAGATACTTCTGCTTATAAACAAGTTTATTACTTCAGCTGAAAAAGAAAAAGCCCCAAGCCCCCCCCCAAAACCCCTCCTAACCTTTTCTCATTCTCTTTAGCACTTAAAAACTTACACAGATAACTGACTCAAAAAAAGTTTGAAATGAAATCTTCTTAATATAATTATTTTTGTTTAGAAGCAAAGCAAAACAGTAAGCTGTCCTTTTCTACCTGTTTCCTACTCGCATACGGACACACAAATCATGCAACATTGTTGAGTCCATTGTTCCAGAATAAGGCAACAAATCTAGCTGATGTAATGAGAGTACTTGGGAAATACGGACCTTCTGTTTGGTCCTGCCCAGTATTTCAATTGCATTTGGATTCCTCATGTGCAAATTCAGCTTCTTGCTGTTTATAACTGTAGAGAAGGAAGGTGAAGAGCACCTAGCTTACATACTGCCACCATACTGGTTTGTTTTTCCTGTATATGTCAAAATGCATGTGAGCATTTTGGTGAGGCAACCATGTGATACTAAAATTAGCATTTTGTCTTAATGGTATCTTGTTAGCTTGACCACCTGTGAATTGTTTTTGAAGAATTTTGAATCTGAATTGATTTTACTGTGTGAAGCTTGGGAAGTTTTTCTTGGCAGGATCAGTAAGACAAGCTGTTTAATACTGTTTAGAGAATTGGAAGAAAAAAAAATTACCTTAGCTATTAGATTGAGGGTAGGATGGAAAGGCCACTTGATGAGAAGTAATTTGAGGGGGGCCACAGAATAGCTGAGGAGGGAAGGGACAGCTGGAGACTGTCTAGTGCAATATCCCCTATTGAAAGTAAGGCTAACTATATTGGATTGCTCAAGGCTGTGTCTGGCTGGCTTGAGTATCTCCAAGGACGGAGACTCCACAACTTCTCTGGGAGACCTGTTCTAGTGTTTGATCACTCTCACAGTAGGAACATTGTGGGTGTTTTTCCTTATGTTTAAGTAAGGAAAGCAACTTCTTGGTTTTATGGGCTGTGCCCATTGCCCCTTGTACGTTCACTGGGTATCACTGAGGAGAGTCTGTTTCTATCTTTACTTTCTCCCACCAAGCACTAGGGTTAGCAGAGCTAGGTTTAGATATATTTCATATATATCTACCATATACCTAGGTGTTGTGGTGTAACCCCAGCCAGCAACTAAGCCCCACGCAGCCGCTCGCTCACTCCCCCCTGGTGGGATGGGGGAGAGAATGGGGAAGGGTAAAAGTGAGAAAACTCGTAGGTTGAGATGAAGACAGTTTCACAGGTAAAGTAAAAGCCGCACACGCAAGTAAAGCAAAACAAGGAATTCATTCACTACCTCCCACCGGCAGGCATGTGTTCAGCCATCTCCAGGAAAGCAGGGCTCCATCACGCGTTGCGGTTATGTGATTTGGAAAACGCCATCACTCCAAACGTTCCGCCCCCTTTCCTTCTTCTTCCCCCAGCCTCACATGCTAAGCATGATATCCTATGGTATGGAATACGCCATTGGCCAGTTGAGTCAGCTGTGCTGGCTATGCTCCCTCCCCGCTTCTTGTGCACCTGGCAGAGCTTGGGAAGCTGAAAAGTCCTTGACTAGCGTAAGCACTACTTAGCAACAACTAAAACATCAGTGTGTTATCAACATTCTTCTCATACTAAATCCAACACATAGCACTATGCCAATTACTAGGAAGAAAATTAACTCTATCCCAGCCAAAACCAGGACACTAGGGTTATATATCTAGGGTCATATCTACTATATATCTAGGGATATATATCTCTACTATACATCTAGGGTTTCATATGTATCTACTATATATCTAGGGTTAGATATATGTCATATATATCTACTGAACTAACTGGTATGCAGAAAATACTTTGGACTGAGTTTAGTAGGGAATCTAGTAAAACTTGGTTTCAGTCAGCTCAAGAGTGGTTATGAGAATCAAGGCTTTATCTGTCTCTCCTTTGTTCTGCTGATGTTGGTCTTCAAGGTGTAATGATATTGTATTAAAGTCATGATGAGGTTAACGAGCTCTGAACATTACTGATTTCTGAGTGTATTGATGCTGTCGGGAAGATTTGCCAAACAGTGAGAAGGCAGGTTTTTGCTCAATGAAGATGGTTGAAAAGTAAAATTCCCAGCAGGGTTGGTAGTGAGGGATTTCTTGAAGGAATTGCTATAAGGAATTGTGTAAAATTCCAGTTGTGGTTGCTTTTTTTTTTTGTCGTTTAAATTAATTTCAGTACTGCACTTTTCAGTTTTGTTCAGTATCAAAAATACTTATTGTCACTTTAGGCTTTACATAGTTTCTGAATTCCCTTAAGTCTCTTAAGCTTTCTGGGTTTTTTCTAGTAGCAGAAGCTATTGGGTATATAGAGACCAGATGGATTCTGCTCTCATAAATATATTTGTCTTCCATTTTATTCCACTGCAGTGTCTGGCTACAGGTTTCTTTTGGGACTAGGTTGTTTAGTAGTACATCTGATTTTATGGTATTCATATGATTTATAATCTTTCAATATCTGATATGAAGGGAAATGTTAATCAGTGGAACAAGGGATGTTTATGTTGGTATCATTTTACTGTTTATTGGTATAGTACATATCAATGTGCTTCCATTTCGGAAAAAGAAATGGAAGCACATTGATATCTACTATACCAATAAACAGTGGTTTTGTTGTGAAAACTGCTTTATGTGACATGGTAAGGGCTCATATTCCCATGTGGCAAGAGTGGGCAGAGCGTTCAAATTAACTAACTCTGTCTGAAACATTGCCCTGGAAGTAAGTGAATGTGTTACAATGAAGTCGTCAAACAGATGGAGTTGTTAGGATCCTCAACTTCTGTACATGGTTTTGAATAGTAACCATTTAATATAGATGAGAGTGAAAACCAGATTGAGAATTGAGAGAGGTTAAATGCAAAAGTAAGAGAGGAGGATAAAAATTAAACTTGTGCAGCTTATGTTTGGTTTCAAATGCTTACCATCTTGTATTTTACATGGAGAATATTGAAACCATCATCCCTCATGCAGAGTTAGACCGCATTTCAGGTAACTCCCGTTTAAGTAAGGTTGTCTGTGTTTTTTTGTCATTATGTCTCTGACTTTCCAAGTCTGTCAGAGTTTCTATTTCATTTCTACGTTGTTGATATTTGGAGGCATTCTTGATCTTTTTGTTCAGGGCCTCTAAATATTTGTTTATTAAAATCAACGTGTTTTGTCATAGGAACAACTGGCATATGGTAATTGTGGAAAAATGGTAGAAAACAATGGTGAACTTCACTCTCCTGTCTTTCCTACATGAAAGCATAAAGAACTGAACAAAAGTACACAGTGCTTTGCATATTTGTATGATGGCTTTACATAATGCAGACAGACGTAGTAGCGTATAGACAGTATTAGACATTATTGCAAAAATCTCCAAAATGTTTAACATCTTCTACGTAAGATGCAACACTTTGTGTTTACCCCTGGTTAGGCCAAGCCAAGCAGGTGCAGAAATGGAGCTGGAAAAGAGGGAAATGGCAGAAACGGGGCAATGGGAGGATGAATGAATGTGTGTGGGAGGGAATTTTGCTCTCCAATTAAGAGAAACCTGATACTTCCAAAGGAGCTTCTGTTTTCCAGAAGCTACTTCATGCGTGTCTGCAAGGGTAAGTTGCTGTTGCCTTGCACGCTTTTCTCTTCCCCCTTTTTCCTGCTATTCCCTTTTCCCACCCTCCAACAAAGAGACGTAGAGAATGCAAATAAATTGCCTGTCTGAAATGGAGGGAGCTGTGGGCTTTGGTTGACATTAGTGTATTGTGGAGGGATCCAGATGCACGATACTCATCAAATTTCTATCAATACTAATTTACTAATATCAATAATAATCTGTTTCCCAGTGGATCAGCTTTCTCGAGCAGGGTCTGTGCACTACTTACAGCTCTCTGAGCCCTTCAACTAAGGTGTCAATAAAGCTGACCGCTGTTCTGGGGCTATTGACAGTTATTAAAAATGACCTTGATGTAATTTCATGCCTATCAAAACAAAGGCCATATGTTAAGGATTATGAAAAGCTACAGTGAAGGAAAGCAATGACAGGCTTCTGCTGGGTGAGGGTAGAGGGAGGTCAGCATATGTGAAGATTATTGGCTCCCCTCCTCTGCTTCTTTTCCTAAGGCACCGAGCGGTGCCCCTTGGTAGGCAACTGTTATGCTAAAGGCATAATTGGAACAATTTAGAGCTCAGGGGTACACTTTTTTAAAGATCTGTCATAGCATATCATCTCAACAGTTAATGTGGCGTAAAATATCATAAATACTGCTGAGGACCCTGGAGTCCTTATTGCAGGGACCAATCGATAAGACCCAGTGGATGATCTGTCTTCGTTCGCAAATAGAGGGCAATGTGAGGAACACTCTCACTTGCTTTCTTATTCTGCCACTTTATAGGCATACCGGGCTTTTACCTGAGTAGCTGTCATGCACAGGCAAGGAACAATGGTTTGGTTGTACCTCAGGCATGGTGATCAATAAGGAGATCTCACAAAACTGTGTGGAGATCGAGTCCAAAACACAAAATAAATTGGTTCCTGTTAACAAACAAAATGTGCCTTGTTACGTGTAAATGAGACCACAGTTAGAAATCTAGAAAGGTTGCACGCAGCGTAGCATATTATGCCCGTTTCCCTTTGCTCTTAAAAATGAGTTGGCAAGAGTTCTCCTATCTACTTTTTTTTTTTTTTTAAAGTTATTTATTTTTCCTCTCTTCGGAGTATGAAAATGCCTTCCCAACTCGGTAAATGTGCATGCAGTCCTCAGGCTAGCTACCCGTGTGTGGAGCTGGTGTTCTGGCTTTGTAACCCTAACTCTTACCCCCAGCACTGACATCTAGGCCACTTAGTGCAAAAAACGGTAAATGGTTTATGGCTTCCTTATGCTCTCACCAGTCACAGCCCCAACTGCCTCTGGTCTGCTTTTAAAAGTAGCAAATAGCTGTTATCTCTAGAGTCCCTTCAGTTAAATCCTCCCCTCTTGTTATGCTGGAGGACCAAGGAGGGAGAGGCACTGGATATCCCTAGTCACAACCTGGTGCCTGGGGACAGGATCAGGGTGGCTCTGCTCTGATAGTCAGCCACTAAATCAATGGCAAGACCTTCTTGGGAGCCTCCTCAGCATGAGAGGATAGACTTTAAATTACAACAGTCTAGGCAGCAGGGAAATTTTAAATGTAACTGGCTTGAAATCAATCATTTTATGTCATATCAAACTAAAATAACTTTTTTCCTGTCAAGAAAATGAAATAAAAATAGTTCTAGAAAAATCTACAATTTTATGCAGAAAATAAGCACATAGATTTTTCTACAAAAAGCAGAAATTTCTCTTGGCTACTTCAGTCAGGATTTTATTTCCAGTTTCTTTTGTGTATGGCACAGGGCAAGCAGCCTAATGTCTGCATCATTGTGGATATAGTGCTGGTCTTTCAGGATTGTTGTGAATTAAAATGTTAATATTCATTCTTTTTTGTATTTATTAAGTCTACTGACCATGTTGAGTTATCTGGAAAAGGATATAAACATCATTTAAAACAAATGCTAGAGAAGATACTAGTGATCTGGCTTGAATATAATACGGCACATTACAACTTTTTGTTGTTGTTGTTGTTCTTTTAGGAGTCCTTATAACATGAGTCTGTGACAAACCATAATCTAAAGCCACAATTGGAGGTGTGCTCTCTCTGACAGGTACTGTCTCCTGCCAGTTGTCCTCATGTCAACACCATCCTGTCTTCTGCGTTGCTCCAAAAAAAAGGGCAGTGGACTGACGCACTTGAAAACTAATTTAAGGGCAAAAAAGAGTGCAGAAAATGGGAATATTTCTTAGCCACATGAGTCTCTCCATCCAGTTCGCCATGAGATCACACACACTTTTTTTTTTCCTAACTCAGTACTGTGAGCAATGTGTAAAGGTTGAAAGAAGCCACTAGAGAAGCAAGCAGATCAGGGGTGGTTGTATTTTTCATATACTTAAACGCATCATGTAGAGCCTGAGACTGCTGGATTGAGTTATTGGCATAATGCGGTGATTAACATTAATGGCCATTACTCTCCTTCCAAAGGATTTCACTGATGTCTAAGCAAGGTGCACACGGAAACTTAGGTGTGGAAGCCTGTCTAGGGGCAATCTTCTTGTTTTCTTTCGAAGACCCTATTTTGTTGAAAAAGAAAACATGACATATGGTTTAGTTTATTGAGCAAACAACTACTACTTCTGCTCTAAATGACTGTTTAGAGTATGCGCGCTGATGGTAACTAACCTTTGTAATCAAACATTACCTAGAAATTGCTACAGATGTACAAACATGCTTTTCTAGATGAAGTCTTGAACTTGAAAGCCTTGAAAATTTAATTAAAAGAATCTTAAGGTGTTATGCATATGCTTATGGTTCCTATGAAATTCTGAAGCTCTCAATTTTCCTTTTTTATTTTTCTGATAAATTTCACTAGGAAGCTTGAACCAGTATGTACATTCCCTATATAATAACACTTGTATATCTTACCATCTGTAATGTGCCTATTTTTGCAAAATCTATGTGAAGGAAGTATTATCATAGTTAAATTTACAGATGACCTAGGAAATATCCATAATAAAAAAGTTCATGTAAGCAACTGTTGAAATTTTAGGGGGGCATTAAATAAATGTTTGTGCAAAGAAGGGTAATTTATTCATTTTTGTCAGGGAGATAGATCTAAACAGTCTACTGTGAAATCTTTGAAAAGGTTATAAAAAAAAAAAAAAAGGTGAAAGACTTGTTACTTGGAGGGAGGAACTATCCCCACCCACATCACTGCTTTACATTAGGACTTATTTGTGCTGTCACTTATGTGGAGGAGCAACTCCTTTTTTTTTTTTTTTAATTGTTGATTTTTGGTCTCTTTTGGCAAATAGAATTTTCTGTAGTGCTTTTCCTTTGGGAGTATTCACCAGGATATATTTTAGTGTATTTACGTAAGCAAATCTCTCTGAGTGTTCACAAGGTCTAAGCTTTCATGCTATAAGTTACTTTTTCATTAATATCACAACCTAGTACTATAATTATGCTTAAAAAAAGGTGGGGGGGGGCGCGGGGAGCCTCATATATAACTGAGTGCAAAACTGCTTAGACAGGGCCTCAGTTATGTGTCTGGTAATTATAATGCGGTTGACTTCTATGAGTAATGAAAATCATTACAACAAAGCGAAGTATAGAATAAATAAACAAAAATACAAATAAAAGCAAAGTATAGTAAAAAGCAAAGAAAGTTAAACTTAATATTTAGAAGATCAGACTGAAGACATGATATGAAGGACAAATGTAAGATGACAAAGGCTGTTTGTGGGACTTCTTCCACAGTCTTTTTTTTTAACCTAACCTTTTTAAAACTACAAGGATTTTATATTTCTGTAATTTATTAGGTGGAATTAGCTTTAGTTGGCACGGTAAAGTTTGTATTTTTTTTTCATAGAAAAAAGCAGCAGCATTTAAGTTTATATTCTGGCATTTTATAATGTGTCAAATGTGTCATTGCTATATTACTAGATCAAAGGGTTCTAAATGACACTTTCTAATCAAGACTGTCAAGAGGTTTCATTAGTAAACAGAAGCAAGGAAACACTTGGGATAATGGTTCAATACATATTTTACAGTTCTGAAGGAAGGATAAATCAGACTTTTTTCTTTTTTTTTTTTAGAGTAGCAAGTCACTTTAAAGCTGTAAAAATGAATATTTAGTAACACGCTAAGACAGCATTTAAAACTAAAAGTGCAATCATTTAGCTGAATGGTGTACCTTATCAGACCTCTGCCCCGTTGTTAAATGCATTTAGGCTGAAACTCTTTACAAGAATGACTTAAAGGTAATCATTTGCACCCAATATTTAGATAATAGAAGAATCCTCCCATCCAGAGCTGGCTGCCAGAAAACTAATTTTAACATAGCATTTAATCTTCTTTAAAGTTTTAGTGCTTGTGAGAGATTCCTTGCTGACAACTGAGAGATCTGAATCTCTGAAGTAAGAGAAGGAGTAAAACGCGGGCCTGCAGCATGCAAATGTCTCCTAACAGCCTGCAGAGCTTTTCCTATCCTACTTTTGAGAAACACCTCAAGGGGCCAAAGACTACAGAAGCGCATATGTCTATATGTTGTCGGTTGCACTCCTTTCTGGCCCTACCATCTGGCTCTTGAGACATACTGCAAGGCAGTTTTCAACCTCTTTTTGAGAGGCAGAGGGTGGCACTTGGAAGTACCTGTGCAAACTGGCCGTGGTACCTGACATTCGTTATCTCTTTGGGACGAATCTGAATCCACGGATCTTCTGTTTTGGATTCTTCGAATAGGTGGGTTTGAGGTGGGGCTAACAGAGGTCTGTGCTTGCCAAGCATAGATGGTATGTAAAACAGGCTTTCTGTCCTTTTTTTCTGCTCAGACTATGGCCATCTGTCCAGCATTTCTGGATGTTTGACAACCCAGGCAGAGTGCAAACTCCACACGGGTTTGTAGATGCCTGACAGAGCTATTGTTACGTCACTTTAGACAGTTCATGCAAGTCGTAAATGAGCAATAGGCATATCTAAACCGAAGACTGAATTTGGCCTCTTGGTCTTCCATTTTGAGATAAAAATCTATGAGGTAAATTTTTATCTAAAAAAAAAAAAAAAAATCTAAGGATAGACACAGATGTCCTGAAAAAGATTTCCACCAAAATTATCTTTAACATAAACATCCCTTAACTTTTTCATGTCCTCAGGAAACTGTTACTACTGGGAAGATTAGTATTAATATAAAAACTGTACAATAGATATTCTAAAAGGGAAGATTATAGTAAGTCACACTGAGAACAATTCTTATTTAGGAAGGAGAAGTAATTTTTTTCTATTAATGAGAAAAATTATCTAGCAGTTACTAGAGAGGTTCTTCAAGGATGAGTCATTGGACCAAGATTAGTTCATATTTTTATTAATATTCAGGATAAAAAGTAAGGATGTGCTAAACCCATATTTTGACTGCACAAATCTGGAAGGCATCGTAATGTAAAGGTTTGGAAAGATCTGCAGGAAAAATTGGATTATTTTAAAAACTCTACAGGGAAATCAAGTCCTCTGCAGGCTTAGCTTTGTCTCCTTATTCAGGCACATCTATTATAGGATTAAATCAGGCATATTTTATATTGGCTTCTGTGTCTTTAACATTTCTGCAAATTACTTGGGATTCTGAACAAGGAATTGCCCAGCATGGGTGTCGGTGGAAGGTGCATCGGAATATATTTGAAATCTTTTTCTCTCCTGTTTTGAAAGTTTTCCATTTTGTGCATATTGAGTGCCTGCATAAAATTCTATTAGGAGAATCTATATTTCTTCAAAATTTGTCTTAAATTAAAAAAAAAAAAAAAAAAGACTAACTTCCCTAATAAGTTTTTTAAAAATGATATGCCAGTTACAGTGGTCTTGCATGGGCCAGCTCCAGTGTTGTTAATCTGTGTTGGCGTCTTTTTCCAAAATTGAGTCTTTACTTGCCCTTTAACTGCCTTTAATATGCAATGAAGACAATAGTCCTCTATCTTTAGACACGTGCTCCTCTTACTTTTAGATTAGTTGTTATCCAAATCAGTATCTTAAATGATTAAAATGCTTTATGATTCAGAGCTCTGTCTCTCTGGCCTCTTTCATCTGTAAAATATATTTGCAGATCTGTTTTCTCAAGCTGCCATGGAAGTGCATTTTAACATCCTCAGATTATCTGACCTGTTTCACTGCTCTTAGCTTAGAGCTTGATCCTGCTGA
>NW_009192068.1:13371-19810 GCF_000690835.1 Fulmarus glacialis
ACCTGAAATATTTATATGATTCCAGCCTGATGACTGCATCATTCTGTACTAATTTTCTGTACAAATATTCCTGTCATTTTTTTTTTTATTTTACGCTTTGCATTCTGACACTTAAAATCTAGGATAAAATCCCTATTTCCTTATTCTTGCATTAGTATTGTCACATGTTTATTCTGCTTGGCTCAAAAAACACGTTGACCCAGCATTTCTAAATTAAGTATCTCACTTTTTGACTTGGTACCTTTTACTTTCTCTTAATATTATTGCTTACACTGCAAATGTTGAAAGTTCAGCTGTGCTTTTTCACACATTTGGGGCACTTTATAGGAAGATCCAGTAGACTGAATGACCTGATGATCATTTGGCAATGCCAATCTAGTCTTAGTTCACAGTTTTGAGATGTCTCTGAGGAAGACGTGTTCATCAATAGCTATGACGGCTGACAGAACACCCCAGTCCTAGATGTCAGTGTACCACGTGGTCCTTTGTAATTAGTGTAATGCTGTCATACAAGATGTATATTAATACAATGGTCTGCATGCTTTAATGATCTCTGTTATAAAGAAGTTCCCTTATAAATATTATATCACAGTATTATTTACAGTGTTAATTTTCCAAATGTTGGCTGACATCGTTGGGAACATGGCAATCGGGTTTTGGCCCCCTGTTATTATTAATATCTTACAAAGGGGGATGAAGACTGATGTGACGCCAACAAACATGAGGACAATAATATGAAGAGGTTCTTAGCTGTATACACCACTACCTATAGTTTCCATACAATACACTGCCTTGTGTTCCAAGAAAGCAAGTTGTACACTATATATAAAGCCAGGAAAAACAACTTTCCCTCATAAACACTAAAACTGTCAATTTTGTATTAAGGAAAAAATAAGCTAAAGACCATGATCTCTGACAGCAGGGAACAAGAATTACTCCTACATACCACTGGCTACTGTGTTTAACAGCTCACTGCTTTCAGAAGAAATAATGCACCAATTATAATGCACCAATTCAACCACATCGTCATAAAGCAAACTCTTAACTTCTTAATTTTAGCCCACAGGTGCTTGTTCTTAATATTATAATGATTGGATTACAATGCAATGATTTTAAAAGTACAATGGGGATCAAAACGTAAAATTTACCCAATTAAGTTCAGCCAGTTAGATCTTGCTCACAACCTAACCCTTTTCTTCCACCGTTCTTTGTTTCTGTACATACATCTGTGAAAGCTATTGAGTAAGCCTACTGGTTTTTCAGTTCCATGGAATGAAGCTCTTCACAAAAAGCAGCTGGCCAGTTGGCCTACCAGTCATGAGACTGGGTATTTAAACCTAGCCTTAATGAATTTTCCTAGATGAGAACTAATTTGTCATGCATGATGTTATGTCAGACTTGCTCTAGTCCCAGAGACATTTATGTTTCAGTGGTGCAAGAAATGACTGCTTTAGCAATGAATCTGCAGTTATAATTTGGAAATCATAGTATCTGCTCGTAGCTTATAGTTCCTGAAAGATAAGAGGTGTTCTGTTCACGTAAAAGTAAAATGGAACAGTTTGTGTTGAAACAGCCAAAAGTCTTTTTTTTTGTAGTAGTAGTTTATGACAGAATGGTTATAATTCTTATTTTAGTCTATTATGAAACGTACTATTTGTTGTGCTATTTTGCAAATGTAAGTACTAAGCATAGTAACAGCAACAATACATGTAATAGTACTCATCAATATTTTAGGTCCCTTGAGATTTTTATTAAGGAGAAAAGTTACCCAAATAGTAGGGAGTTTTATCCTTAACAAAGATCTCATTAATTTATAAACTAGAAGTTCCCAGTGCATTTGGCATGCAATGTTATCAATAGTTAATATATTGAATGGGGATGTTAACTTCTGGGGATACTTGGGACTGAACTGTCAGTGGCAGCAAGTTCCCTACAAAGCTCAAAACTGAACTGAGTTCAGACTTTACTTCTGGGTCAGAGGAAGATATATTTTTAAATAATTTTAAGTGGTTTTGTGTTCTGTACTTGTCTGTCATACGTTTCAGTTTACAGTTACTCTTTTCTCAGGATTGAGACTTCCTGGAATGTTTTTATTTATTCTTTGATCTATCATGATGTGTCCTGGTTTTATTCTTTAGCTCTGTTACCTTTGGCTGTCAAAAACCTGAGTGACTCTCTGGCACATCTCCCAGTTATGGGGAGGACCTTCGGAAAGAAGTTTTAGATATGATTTGTGTATGAGTGGTTTTATTGACTTAACTGAAGTTAGTAGCAGAATCTGAGCTTATTCTGATGTTGAGGTGGGGAACTGTAGTGGTAAATGAACCCTTGTCATTCTGTTCAGGAATCCCTAAAACACGCTCTATATCCGCTTTTCTTTTTCCTCCCACCCATCCTCCAATTGGCAGCTCTGAAGTTGCTGTAAACCTGCTGCAAACCTGCTGCAACTCCCTTGGCTTAGCTGCCTGTGTTGGAAAATACATCTCTTCACACAGCTATAGTATGTAGTTACTGTACATGTATGTACTGTAAAAGTGTGCAGTTTTTGCCCATATCTTTTCTTCTTCAGAAAACTCTCCAATATAGTTCAAGGCTATTCACTTTACTATGAGGGTTCTGTATTGTGTGGTGTATCTGTACAGTGCAAGAAAGAGGGCTTGGTGAGATTTAAAGATCTCTCACAATATTTTCTGCCTGTAAGCTTAAGGGGAGATCAGTAGTTCCTGTCTCTGAAGACTGCTGAGAGAGAACCTTGTTTGGTGCTTGTCCTGGATTTGCATAATAGCATGGCAGCAAAAGATAGGAAGAGAAATTAATGTTAACAGACTCAAAGACTCATGCAAAAAAGAAAAAAGGTCAGATAAGACTGTAAAGAATAAATTCCCAGTAACGCAACTTTTAAAGGCTTGGCCTACAGCCAGCTGAATGTTGGTGCATACCAGGTGGGCTCACTCTCAGTTTTGAACAAGGGGGTTCTGTCTGTGCCATTGTTAAAAATCACAAAAATTCACCTGCACAGGTTGTGCAGGAAGATGTGCTGCACATGCCAGAACTTGCATGCAGACTCTTGCTAGAAAGCAAAATGGGAGTGTAAGGGTAACTGGGGTTTGCTACAATTTTGCTGCTCATGTTGCCACTATTGTTTCTGATAATAATTCACTTGTGGCATGCATGTAGTGTGCCTGAAAACATGCTATGGGCATGTGCACCAGATACCTTCCCTAGCTGTACATTTATCTGGATATGTCTTCAGGATGTTTTTTCTGAGCTAGCTGCAGTGCATTACACTCTAATCCCCTGGTAAAATAGCAGATAAATTTTGTCTAATGCCAGCATTAGTCATTTCTGTATTAATAGAACCTTCAATCTAATATTTGTGCTCTCCTAGATATTCATGGTTTGGCTTCACTTCAGCCTTCATGCTGAGGACCTTCCTGGACTACAGCCAAGCTACTGAGTATGAAGGATTAAATTTGCCCTTGTTTCATAGCAAGGTTGTATGGGAGCATTCCAAGACTGATTTTCATAATTTGACAGTCAGGAGGAGAGTTGATGTATTTATTTTCTTTCTTCACATTCTCCTAAAAAGGACAGCCTGCCTCTGCTGAATCTTGAACACTAATCACCACAAAGGTTTTCTTTTGTCTTGCTGCAGGTGTGTGACAGTTCAGATTACTTGTATATGGTTACAGTAGCACTGTGTAGTTGTCCTGTAGGGAGCTAAATATGGTTTCCTGGCATCTTACAGTTCCACATTTGGACAGGACAATTCCAAATATTTTGCACGATCCTTTATCTTGTTTACATGGGCAGGGTGCAGGGACAGTGCTTTTCTGAATATAAGAAATGCTTGAGATGAGCTGTTTTATTCCTGTGCATTCTGTGTAACAGCAGAACACGTTCTTTTCTAAATTATGAGATTTGTAATGACTAGCATATAGGAGTCTTTCTTGATTTTTGAAGAACTGTAATTTGAAATGTGCAAAATGTATGCTGATTTATTTTGCTGCCTATTTATACTCAAGTTTAAAAGCAAATCTGATCCTGTTGTTGACTCCTTATGTGCTACGTAGGGGCCACTTGCCATTAATGAGGGAGTATTATTTACACATTTTATGCATGTTTTTCATCCAACAGTCTGGAATAGATTTTTTTGTTTTTTTTCTTCTTTTTAAAAAAAATTCTAAAGGTTCAATTCCACAGTCACTGTAAACTGACATAAATAAGGCTGGTACTGCTAACTTGGTGGTTCTGCTTTATCGCTCAGCCCAGTCATCTCTTCAAACTCCCTACTTTGACTGCACCCAGTCAGGTTTTTTTGACTGCATCGCTTGCCTGGAAGTTTGCTTATATGATTGTGTGGGATCTAATGTGCCATTTAAAAAAAAAAAAAAAAAGTCGAGACATGGCTGGATCACACCTTTAGCATCAGCTCACATATTGAGGAGCCTAAGTTGTTTCATAATCACTGGAGGTATCTTGCTGTATAATTAGGCAGTGCTGTCCCATAAGATACCCAATGAAATGAACATAAAAGGAAATGGATTTCCTCTTAAGTGTTTTCTGGACAACTTGGAAACTGTCCTGGAAGGGATAGTGTTTATTCATTAGCATTTTTATAATCAGGCTGTATCAGATGCAGTAGGTATTTAGAAATTCAAAATGTGAGCAACATGGGGAAGTGTTGCATACCCTAATTACACGCTTAAGTATCTATGCCTACTCTATAATTAATAAAGCTTCTATTAGGGCTCTGATTCATAGGGAGCTGTATTCCTACATTAGGTGTGTCAGGTGAGGTTACTCTCCTTCCCTATATGTCAAAAACCCAATAAAAAATCCTAAAGATTGTATTTGGCTATTTAAGAAGCAGAATTAAATGAGAATGAACTGAGCATATTGTGTTAAACAGTTCTACACAGATAGTCATCTAAGTTACTTAGGTACCTGATTACTGCCTAATGTTTTTTCCATACAGAAAGCTTAGGAGTGAAGGAAGTACTTTAACCTGTCTTTTACAAATGGGAGATTTGAGGCACAATGATAATAAATGATCAAACTGAGCAAGAAGCCTCTTAGTAGAGAAAATTATCACATTTTTGATTCCCCCGAGTGTGAGACTGAGACTTCTAAGTAGGAGATCTGTAAACACAAGAATGCTCTTCCCACAACAGAGTATTTGGATAGCAGGATTAGGGCTTCAAGATGAGCAAGAGGGGTAATTACAAATAATTGCACCTGAACTTGAATTTGTGAAATTCCATCAAGAACTGCCATAAAATACACTATAACTCCATCACAAAATACCAAGTGAGAGTAGGAATTAAATATGAATTAGGGCAAAGAAAGGGTTTTTCTTGCTCTTTTGCCAGCAGCCTGTTCAGGGTATAGGGGAAAAGGATCAACGTTTGTCTCAGTCCTATCTGCTTTGCTCAGCTCTTAGTGAGGATTATACCTTGCCCAGTCAACTGTACTCTGATCAGCAAAATAAAGTTCAAGCACAAGTGAGTTGCAGGGCTGAGGGACCAAACATGGTGGAGGGGAGGGACTGGCTTTACTGGAAGTGCTGAGATGAAGTCCACTGAATGAAAATTAAAATATTATCAGTGCTTTCAGTCAGACGTCTTTAGCATTTCCTGCCAAAGAGCAATAATCATTTACTTAGATGCCTAAGTGTCGAAGCGTAAAAGATCCAGGACAGGGCCACCGTCAATCCAGCTGTCAATGTGAAAATGTGTCTAAGGATAGTAAATGAGCATGAGTTTTCATAGCCAGCTACTCACATATTTCATTACATATGCCGTCCACAAAATTCTTGCTGGATCAACAGCTATTACTGTCCCTGACTACTTTGCTAGCACTTCAGTAAAAAAAAAGGAAAAAAAAAAGTCTAGGATGACAATGTATCAGTGCTGTCCTTCACCTTGCTCCTGCAGACCTGGTTGATGTAACCAGGTTTTGAACCAAAGACAGGTTGCCCATCTCATCTGGAAAAACGTTGCTATTTTTAATAAGTATGCATCATAAGCGCTCTGCAGCTGCTGATACTAAAGACTTGAGTTTGTTTCTTTGCTTTCAGTAGCACAGCTAAATGTTTTCTTAACTCAATTTCTCAAGTCTGGTAGATTTGTCTGACCTTTAGATATTAAAAAATACATTGAGTCTTCATCAAAAAAGTGCTGGCTTATTAAAGGGGTAATATAGTTACTTGCATTGTAAAAGTAATTTTACTTGGTGAAAGTGGGATATATAGGGTAGGGTAATGTTCTTTTTAAGGAACATTTTTCAATTTCTTACACTGTATTCACCCCAGGCTTCTGCATTCTCTAATTTATTTTAATGAAAATTATAAGACTAGGTCCCTTGGTGCTGAAACAAGATTTATAATAAAACAGAACAGGTATAAGTTTTGACACGTTCAATTGCAGACACATTTCTC
>NW_009192068.1:22340-30548 GCF_000690835.1 Fulmarus glacialis
CAAGAAAGTGTTGAAGCATGCTCTGACATAGCATCAGCAATACTGAAATTGTCATTTTTAGTGTGATAAAGCTTTGCAAGCTTTCCCCAGCTCACTTAAAAATGATTAACAGTTTCCAAATGCTGGTCTAGAAGTCTTACACTTGGAAAAATAAAATTCAAGGCTGACCTGTCAGTTTTGCAGCCCTGTCTCTATTTCACATGGGAAGGTACCTGACTTAGTGACTGATGCAATGGTCCCTGGGCAGGAGAGAAGACCTCTTCCACAGTTAGCACATGTCTTGGTGATGGAGTGGGCTTGCATGTACCATTTCCATTTATATGTGCTTGCATGCACAGTCTCCCTAAGGTAACATTTCCTATTATTTTTTGGGATCATAAAACTTCTTCACGTAAGTAAGTTTATTTATTTCAATCTATAAATAAACCTAAGAGTGCTGGCCAAAGCTCCAATTGCTCTTTAGAATATATAACCATCACAAAAGTAAAATAATAATAAAGTAAATTAAATTGTTTCATGATTTATTTCCATCAACTATAATTTCTAGAAATCCACATTTATGATGATAAATTTGATCTTGACAGATCCTTTGTAGATTAAATAAGGCTCAAGAGTTGCATAAAACTACTCCTATTCATTTGTCAGCTTTCATTTCCTGAAGTTGCATAGAGTCATACTACCCTGTCTTCGTGAAAGTTTGCTCCTCTGCTCTGCCTTCTTCATCCTCACCCCACCTTTATCATTTGGCTTTTCTTTCTGTTCTGTCTCCAGGCTTCAAAATTCCCATCCTATTTTCAGACCGAAATTTGTCATTCTTTTAATGTGTACCTTTAATTTGAAGCTCTGAAAGTGTAGGGAAAAAAAAAGGACAGAAAGAGTTGGGAGCATTGGGTCTATTTATTTGGCTGCAAGAACATAACAAGAAGGAACCAGCTGGGTCTATAAGACATTTGTCCTTTTCAGTCTCAGGGTAACCAGAAAAGGATGGTGTCGTGGTTTAACCCAGCGGGCAGCTAAGCACCACACAGCCGCTCACTCACTCCCCGCCGGTGGGATGGGGGAGAGAATCGGAAGGGTAAAAGTGAGAAAACTCGTAGGTTGAGATAAAGACAGTTTCATAGGTAAAGCAAAAGCCACGCACGCAAGCGAAGCAAAGCAAGGAATTCATTCACTACTTCCCTTTGGCAGGCAGGTGTTCAGCCATCTCCAGGAAAGCAGGGCTCCATCACGCGTAGCGGTTACTTGGGAAGACAAACGCCATCACTCCAAACGTCCCCCCCTTCCTTCTTCTTCCCCCAGCCTTATATACTAAGCATGACATCCTATGGTATGGAATACGCCATTGGCCAGTTGGGTCAGCTGTGCTGGCTATGCTCCCTCTCAGCTTCTTGTGCATCTGGCAGAGCTTGGGAAGCTGAAAAGTCCTTGACTAGGGTAAGCACTACTTAGCAACAACTAAAACATCAGTGTGTTATCAACATTCTTCTCATACTAAATCCAACACATAGCACTATACCAGCTACTCGGAAGAAAATTAACTCTATCCCAGCTGAAATCAGGATGGATGGATATCCCAGAGCATCAGAGAAATGGTTTTGCAGCAGTGTGGTTTTAAGAAAGTTAAATACCATGAATGTGTACCATAGAATAGTTTGGGTTGGAAAGGACCTTTAAATGTCATCTAGTCCAACCCCCCCTGCAATGAGCAGGGACATCTTTAGTCAGTGCAGATCGTACCGTTCGTGTTTTGCGCACAGAAATACAAACACTTCTCTGTCTTTTCCCCTTTTGTTATTGCTTCCACAACACAATGGCCCAGCCCCTCACCCTCCAGATATTTAGGGTCAAGCACACCCTATACGTGCCCTGTTAGGGCAGAGCTGGCTGCAGCAGGCCTGCACATGTCTCCTCTGCTCTCCAGTGGGCAGTGCGAGCTGCCCATCCTGAAAGTGCAGCCCAGCTCTGTTGTTAGGGGCATCATCAGGGTTCCGGTTTCGAGCACCGCTGCCGCAGACAGCCCCGTAGGTCCTGTACTTGCAGTAGCACATGAGAGCTCCAGCTGACTACCTGATGCGTCACTCTGGGGTTGCCGTACGTGAGGCACAGTTTCAGAGCACTTAAGTTCAGGAAGATTGCATTCTCTGTACAATGACTAGAAAGAGGTTGTTGCTTGGAGGAAAGAATAGAGGAAGTACGTGTATTGGGGCAAATGTTTTAAATGCTGTAAATTATCCTCTTCCTATCTATCTTGACAGCTTTATGGCTTCAAGGAAATTATTGTTCTAGGTTTCTCAGTTCTCTATTTTTCCAAAGACCACATCTTCGCGATTCATAAAGATGTATTTCACTGAATGAGTACGTTATCTTATGGAAATACTAATGTGTGACATTTGATAACTTTAGGAAGTTTTTTCTACCTTGTCCCCCTTTTATATGTACAGTGATATAGGAACCTGCCTCTCACCAACTTAATATGTATGAGATCCCAAGGTTGATATCAAAATAATTTTGTCCAATAAATGATGTGATCTTTCATTTATTAGTGTCATGTATTGTACTACTGCTAGGACCATCCTATTCAATAAATCTAATTTGTCTAACTGATTGTCTAACTGTCCAGCCCTGTAATTCTGATCAATTTTTACCATTTGGCAAGACTGTGAACATGTATTTTCTTTAGCATTGTCTTACATGTACACATAACTGAGTGAATGTTGAGGCTATTCATAATCCTTAAAGTTAAATATGCAGACATAGGAAGGTTATGAACCCTGAATACTTGCTATTGTCATCTTAACTCTCTGCAGAGAATCTAAGTTTAGCACTTTCTGAATTTCTTTATATAAAATCAGTTTATTTTTCCCACCGAATCAAACCATTTGTAATAGACTAGGTTATTTTGCCTGACAAACATTAGCAAGTGCTAACATATCTTGATCCATCAGATAAACTTTATTCAAGTGTTCAGGAACTGTCACATCCTCAGCTGAGGAATAGCACTGCCATGAGTAGACCTGACCTGCTAATCTTTGTCAACCGAAAGTAGAATAGATTAGCTTAAAAAACCTTCAAGTGAAAGAATACTTACTGCTAGAACTACACCACCCCAGCTATGCAGTTTCCAGCCTTGAGGTCTTTCATATCTAGCCAGTTTGGAGTGTCAGGTGGTTTTACTACTTTCTGCTTGCCGTAGTCATAACCCAAAGTGTAAGTCCTATCATTAGTCACTGGAAGACCATTATCCACATACCATGTTAAAAGTTTCTCAAAGCGAGTCTTTTATCTACCATAAGGAAAATTTAATATTTATGTAGTATCTTAGGAAAGACAGTGTGGCCAGGACTTGGAAGGAAAACTGGACTCTGTTCCTCACTCCATGGCTTTGAGTAGCATTATACAAGGTGTTTCTTACCTCTGTCAGATGTAATGATACAATTTGCAATTATCTTTTGGGATCTCTTGATGAGAAGAAATGAAAATTAAAAGGTACCATTATTACTTAAGATCACATACAACAAACAGCAGCTGGTTTTTGTTTCTTTGCTTCCTGCCCTCTCCCTCCTACCCCTTAACAACCTCTACACTGCCTGCTTCCTTCATGTTCTGTCACCCTCTCCTTATGTACACATATCTGTAGGTTTATGGATGGAAGGAGTTTATTCCCTGGTTGAGGTCTTGTGTGCCAACATGCAAGCTAGAAAGAACTTTCTCTGCTTAATTTTAACTAACCTGAAAACAGGAGTTCTTAATGGGAGTGCTGACACAACCTTAACTAAAGCAGTGTGAACACGTTGCTATAATTTATAATGTCAGTCTATGTTCCAGACGGTTTCTCTATATACTGTGTGCTCCACTCAAATAGGAAAAGAAGGTACTGCAGTGAATTATTGTGTAATTAATCATTTGACCATGAGGGACTCATTTACTAATTAAAAACGTAAAAAGAGTAAATTGAAATAACCAGTGACTACTAAATCACATCTTTTGACGTGTCAGCAGCATTGTAATATATCATAATGTATCAGTCAGAGACATACAGATCCTATATATTGTTACCTTTTACTTCAGAGCTGCCAAAATAATTCATTATACTTCCAATGCAGTTTCTAGTACTATTCATACAGCTACCATAGCGTGCTAAATTGAGATACGAGATACCACTCAGGCTGATGTATGTACATGGTAATAGGTAGGAACGTATGATTCTCTGCTCTGCTGACTGTGCCCACCGTCTCTGAGCATATCATAGGGGGACAACTCTGCTATGACAGGATGATCTCTGGGAAATAAAACTGTGACTCAGAAGCCTAGCTTTCGGGTCTGTCTAGATATTCCTGCCTCTGTAGCATTTGTAGCAGATACATCAGGTCTGTGCCTTTAGTTACAGCTGTTCATGATTTGGTATACTGGCACGACCCACCTTCACTGGTAGCTTAAGGTAGCCTTAAGGTGTCTGTGAGACGGTGGGTTGAAGGATTTGACATATTGCACAGCTGCAGTGCTGACCACCATTGTCTACAGGGTGGGGTAGGAGAGCTGGTAGGACACCTCAGCCAGAGACATCTCAAACCATCACAAATTACTCTGCATTCCTGAGTTAGACTATCAAAGCCCAGATCTGCACAGACTCCATGAGCTGTGCGTTTTTATCCACCATGGTCTTTGGAAAGCATTTAGTTTACAAATTTTTAAGTAGCAGCGGGAATTTCTGTGCCATTTTGTTTTACAGTGGGGTTGAGGGAGAAGAGGATATAAATTTCCTATTATTGATGTTAACTGAAAACTTCTGCATTGTTAATCTTGCACACCAAAGCTGTGTTTACTTTGTGTGAGTAAAAGATGGAGATGCACCTATGGCTCCAAAAAGACTGGGAGAGGTGTGAGAAGTACAGTTCTAATTTGAAAAACAGCTTCACAAAGTTGCAACTTTCATCTTCTTGGATTTGTTCTGTGTTCAGCAGTAAACTTATCTACATCTCATATTGGTAGAAATAAGATTTATTAATATGTTTTATGTGAAATCATCATGGGGAATCGAGCTGGAGTCTCTCTTTTCTTAAAAATAACATTGAATTTATTTGCCTACCTCCAATTAGAATGAATCAATTATTGCATTCACATGCTGATCCATTGAAAAAAATAGGTAGTGTTTATTAAGTATTGTGGCTTGCAAGTCCTCTATTAATATTGGAATACAAACGAAAAAGGTAATACACCAGTTTAGCTTTCATGTCCAAGTTGAGCTTCCGGGCTTGCAGCAGGGATTTTTGTTTTCATTTTCGTAACTGGAGAGACAGATCCACTTTTGGAAGCTGTTGCATGACAATAAATGTGTAGCCTTATTATGATGCTTTCATCAAAACAGTTTACTTCAGTATGTCAAGTAGTCTGGGGATTCTGTAATATTAAAGATTGCTGGTGTTAAAGGTTTCATGAAAAAAGTGCTGATTCATACGGGAAGTTGGGGTTTTTGCGTACTAGAATGGTAAAAATTATTTTCTTTTTATATCTTAATTCATCGATTTAAACGAATCATGAAAGTAGAAGGAAAAGATACTACATTTTTGCAGCATGAAACTAGGAAGCAGGTAATGGTTTCTCATTGACTAGATACTTGTATTGGACTTTTCCCTGAAGAGAAACCCAAAATACAGAAAAACATCAGTTATTTGCTAGTATTTAAAATTACGGGGCTGGGGGAAAATATGTCAGTGGGAAGGGAGGAAGTTCCGTTCTGCAACTGTGGTATGATAAATAGTACTCTTTAGAAGAATTTACCAATATAACAAAAATACAGATTGACCATGCAATATTACTTTTTTTTTTTTTTTTTTAAGACAAGCTGAATATTTCTAGGAAAACTACTGTGCTGTTTAACTTTTAATTCCCAAGGTCTCATGTTCAGAGTCTGTAACGATGGTTTATGTTAGCAAACATGTTAATAGTTATCTGCTCTCTCCACTTGTCTTCAAATATTGTGATTTAGATAGAACCCTAATGCACAAGAGCAACTTGTCCCCAGAGCATTATTCAGAATATAAATTAAGTGATATTATAACAAAGCCCTCACTTAGCTCAGCATAATGAATATGAAACATCATGTACTAGTGACCAAGGTCATGGTATGAGAATGAATTACTCTATTAACTTCTCTTTTAAGTAGCATTAGAGATAATAAATGAAGAGATTTAATGGGATTCTGATAATATTATTCATGCAAAAGTAGCATACTTTATCTTGCTAAAACAATTAAGATCTGTTTTGAAGATATTTTACACTTTGGAAATATGATGCTTAGAAGTGTTTATTGCATGTTGCAGAATGCATCAGCATTAACCAGTAATGCAGATAATCTGATAAAAATCGAAAAGCTGATTTGTATACTATGCTAATTCAGGATCATCTCTTTGGCCCTAGGTACTGTCCAAATGCTCCATAAGATTATGGCAAGCTTTAGTAGTGATATTAGATTAAATTCAGTTCTTTTGCTTATAACTTTTTTTTCAAAAAGAAAATTACATCCATCATTCTTCTCTATAAACCCTCTTTAGCTGCCTGCTAAGTAGTATACAATATCGTATTTTAAGCCTGCCATATTACTTTTTTTATCCAGACGTATTTAAGCCTCCTCTCTAAGTTATATAGTATATTATTTCAGGGATAGAAAGTTTTGTTGTTATTGTGATACCTCTATATCTGAACCATAAAGAGACTTAGTGATTTTCCATGTGTTCCATAGTGCACTTACATGTGTTTAGGGGAAATGTAAGAGCAGTTGATAAGAGATTACTCTTCAGTTTGCAAATGACCACAGTGCATGGAAACTTAATGCTGTACTTGGTGTTTTGTTGGTTTGGTTTTTTCTTTAATTTCCCAAATATTTTTCATTAATTGATTATATTGCTATTTTAAAGAGAATTATGTGAGAAGAAAAAAAAGATGTAAAATTCTGAATTGTTGTTTGGGGTGAAATCTGTTCCTAAAGTGTAGCAAAACCAGAAGGGAATCTTGCTACAGCAGAAATGTGGTTGAAGGCAGCATATCACAGACAATGTGCCCCTGCTGTTAACCCTAAGTGTCCTCAGGATTTTTACCAGAAAATGTGAGGGTTTTAGGGAAGAATATAGTGCAGAGTTCAGTGTACCACAGGCTTATTAAGCTACCTGTGACCGCACGCACTTGGACAGTGCAGTAACCAACACCAAAGCTGATCTGGCTTCCAGAGAAATTTAGGGTATTATGTCAAGGCCCTCTTTTCTTGTTTGTGGGAGAAATGTTGAGGTTGAAATCCTCCGCTCTGGTTGTTCCTTTCAATAATATCTCTGTCTATGCAATAACAGAATTCTAACCGAACTTCCTGTAAACTCTGTAAACTTCCTCTGAAGTCAGGAGAAATGCTATAATTTAGGGTTTTTTTGTAACAGAATTAAGAGCAAAATTCTTGTCCACTGTGATTTAGTAGGAAACAGCATGTGTAAGCAATCCAGACTCAGAAAACTCTTTGATGTATTGTATGTGCTTGCTAACTAACATATTTGGAAAAAAAAGTTTTTAATGTATATTCTCTCTTTATAGCTCACAACAATGGTTAAATGCTGTTACCCATCAAATATATGAAGCATGCACTTTTTTATCTTGGGTCATGATTTTTTGTGTGTCATTATACTTAAGACCTAATGCAGATTATGTAACAGCTTTGCAAATTTTTCTACTCTGAATTTTGCTGAAGTGATGTAAGAACATGTTCATCCATATGTGCTGTCATAAATACCTGCTGTCCAGTCAGCTGTTTCCCTCAACACATCGCTTCCACTGGTGAAGAGTAGCAGGATGGCCATTATCATAGAATCATAGAATAGTTTGGGTTTGAAGGGACTTTTAAAGGTCACCTAGTCCAACGCCCCTGCTGTGGGCAGGGACATCTTCAACTAGATTAAGTTGCTCAGAGCCCCGTCCAACCTGACCTTGAATGTTTCCAGGGATGGGGCACCTACCACCTCTCTGGGCAACATATTCCAGTGTTTCACCACCCCCACTGTAAAAAATTTCTTCCTTATATCTAGTCTAAATCTACCCTTTTTTAGTTTAAAACCATTCCCCCTTGTTCTGTCGCAACAGGCCCTGCTAAAAAGTTTGCCGCCATCTTTCTGATAAGCCCCCTTTAAGTACCGAATGGCCACAATAAGGTTTCCCCGAAGCCTTCTCTTC
>NW_009192069.1:0-6583 GCF_000690835.1 Fulmarus glacialis
TAATGATTCTATGATTCTATGATAACAGTTCCTCTTGCTGCTCCTTCCTACTATCTGCTCCAAGCATAGTTTCTCCATGGGCAACAGCTTCCTTCAGGGCATTTCCACGGGGTATGTTGGGGTCCTCCACAGGCTGCAGGGGAACAACCTGCATCACCATGGTCTCTCCATGGGCTGCAGAGGAGTCTTTGCTCCAGTGTCTGCAGCACCTCCTCCGCCTCCTTCTTCACTGACCTTGGTGCTTCTGGGGCTGTTTTTCACACTTTTTTTCCTCACTCCTCTCTCCACTGTGTGGCATCTTGCCTTTCTTAAACACGTTTTCCCAGAGGCACCACCAGCATGGCTGATGGGCTCAGCTATGTCCTATGGTGGGTCCATTAGAGCTGGCTGGAGCTGACCATGTCTGGCACAGGGCAGCCCCTGGCCTCTTCTCACAGAGGCCATCCCTGTAGCCGCCCACTGCCAACACCTTGCCATGGACACCCAATACAGATTCATTCCAGGTTTGTAGCTGCTTTACAAACAACTGAATGAGTCCTGATCAAGAAATGAAGGATTACTGCTATATATACTGTGAGTAAAAAAAAGGAAATGATGAGTTACTGCCTTGTCTCAAGCTGTTGTGCCTCCTGGAGCATCTTAAACAAGATGCATGTGCTCTCCCTTGGCATGGGTGTCCTCTACCTGGCTGTCTTCCATCGCCTATAGAGCTGGGTGAAGAAGCAGCCATCCACATGGCATCCGTAGTTTTGGAAGAAAGAGCAGATTATGCTAGTGGAGTGATCGGCATGAAAACCCAGAGATTCCTCAGTCCTGTGTACATCAGGCCCTTTATGCTCTGAGGGAGCACAGGGAAGAACCTAGCCACTAAAAAATAAGTACTTAATTGTTTGAAAGGGAAGGTTACAGTATGAGAATTACAATGCAATGCAAAGCAGAATCTCCTTGTAGTTGTTGGAATTTTCTAATCAAATTCCATTTCAGTGTGAATCACTTTTACTCACAGATCATCTGCCTCGGTGCACATATTCAAAGGCACAACAAAAGGCATAAGAAACTCTACCAGATGCCTCCAAACATTTGTTCAGTCCTCCCTGTGAGGTGGCTTGAACAAGTCATGGCATCCAAGCTCACCCACTTCTGCTCTTTTTCTTTCACATGGTGCATTGACCTCCACCCCTGAGATGACCTGATGAGCAGGGGTTAAAGAGATGCAGGAGATGCTGTAGAGACATCCAAGGTTGCATTGTACAGACTTTGCACAGCAAATGTGCAACGTGGGGCATATTCTGGGGTGGAATAGCTGCAGCACGGTGTGACTTTATTTCATTGTTTATGTCATTGCAGCTTGTGTTTCAAGGAAGCAGAACGTGGGATACCCAGGTTGGGTTCTGTTTTTTTTGTTTGTTTGTTTTGGTGCTGGTTTTTTCTAACTTTGAAATCTTATTTACAAATTAGACTAGATTGTAACTCTTGCAAGGTCTCCAGCAACAGGACAGCTTCCCATCCAAAAGAGAAACAATGAATCAGAGAGATTTCTTAGATGAGCATGAGTATTTATGTGAAATGTTTACCAGTCCTGGTTGTCTGAACAGAAAGAGAATAGAGACCAACTATTTTACATGCCCACCGGACGGAACAAAGAGAAATTGGTTTAATTTGGGAGAGAGAAGATTCTGGCTGGATGTTAGGAAAAACTTTGTAACTGATAGGGAGGCAAGAGCCCAACTCAGGACAATGTGTCATTGAGGGCTTTCAAGAAGAGGTTGGGCAAGAATCTGCGAGGGCTGATGCAGGAGCAGCTATTCTGCACCAGTCCAGGGATGTGGCCTAAACAATCTTTTGAAGTTTTTGTCTGGTTTTACAGTTTACTCTGTGCAAACTATAAATAGCTAGTGTTTAATCTTACTGTACACAGGAAGACTGGTATTTCCTGGTGTAAATTCAATCAAATATTTCAGAGAAAACCCAACAAAATTAACCCTCCAAACCAAAGCCTGTTCAACGAAAGAACAGCACTGACTTTGACAAGCAATTCAGTTCTGGGCACTCATATGTCCTGGGTTGGCTACAGGACTTTTGAGCTGAGAAAGGTTATTCTTTATATGGATCTAAAGCAGGAAACGCTCTACAGCCTGTCAGACTTTAAGGGCTGCACGTTAGACAGAAGTACTTGTGATGATAGCTGGTGCTGTGATACCGAGTTGCAGGTGGAGCTGTGAGTTCCTCTTTTTCCCTTCTCCTCAGCAATCTCCCCATTTTTTTCAGTCCCTTTTGCAGCACTTTTGTGCCTACCTCCAGGATTTGAATTTCAGTGCCACAATTCCCCGAAAGCATTACAAGACTCAGAATTTCCATCTCGGTACATCTATTGTGGCAATGCCAGCGATGTGCCCAAGCCCCCTAGATTTCTCTACAATAGGATTTTCTTTCAGATGACTGCAGGACATCATCTTTCTTAACCAATTGATAAAACAAGTAAGACAATTCAGTGGCAAAGCTAACTGATGTGTATAATCAAGGAAACCTGAGAACTTTTTCTTCCAAGCAGATCTGGCAATTTTCAAACCAATTTTGTTAATCAAACAAAACCAGGTGCGGGAGCTAAAAATTGAGCTGTAACCTTAAATATATTTTGTTCTGATAAAAATTTTGTCTCACTTTTCTTTCTTCCAGAAGAATATTAAGCACACCATAAGATAAATTGAATTAGAGAATTGCAAGGTTCTGCACAAATGTGAATTAGAAACTTTCTGTGTAACAAGGGTAAGTTTTGTAGCTGGTAGCAAAAAGCTGTACACTTGGAAAAGCATAAAATCTTCATTATTATAGCCAAAAATATGTTTGTTCAAGTACCTCATGTTTAGACCTGGGTGAACTAGTCATAGGAAAGACTCGTATTTTTATTGCTATTTATGTTTAATGTGATAGAAACAAGAGGCTTCCGTATAATTGGGACCTCATTGTTAGGCATGATGCAAATAGAAAATAATTCTTTGCTAAGGAAAAGGGGATAGAAGGAGATTTAAAAGTATGTATTCACACACTTAAGGATAGAGTAAGGTGATTAGAGTAATTGCCTGAAAGATTTCAGCACAAAGAGGCTTTTGTAATACATTATTAAAAAAGACCTATCAGGCATCTGAGTGTGTCCCTCCATGTGGGACTGTCTATAAAACTACAGCCTCTAAAAACCAGAATTATAGAATGACATGAGGATTACTTTCCTCCCTGCTAGCAAATAACTGGAGAACATTGCTGAGGCCTGACTCACACCCCTGTTAATGAGGGGCAACTCTGTAGGCTTCTGTAGAATAATGCTTTGTGAAAGGTGCAATGGTGAATAAAAGGTCCTTGACTTCAGTTCATCAGGTGTTTAACTCCACTAGCCTTCAAATACAGCCAATAAACCAGACCCTCACTCTGAGAAGTCTAATTTTTCTAGCAGAATGCAGCTGCTCTGATATATCAGAGTAAGTTGAGTATAAGCATCACCAGTGACTGAATTTGGTTTTTATGTTATTGTATTTTACTTCATGAATTTCAGTTTAGAACAATAAAGATTAAGTCATTTTGCAATATTTGCTTTTGTATGCTACAGTACGAATGCAAGAGATTTGACTTTCTCCTGAACGGTTACACAGATGTAAGGTTTACACAAGGTAAGGTTTTACTTCTCAAGTATAAATGGTTACAAGGGGAGGAGGAGAACATAAGGCTTAGAACAATAAGGGTGATAATGAGCAATCTGGATGCTGACCATACTCACTGCCAACTGCTTTTATGAGCATTATCAAATCAAAGGGAAAATGTGCTAAGGGGAATAAGGATGAATCAATGCATGGAAAACTGAGGGCAGTGTAACACATACTTTGATCCTATGGCAACTGAATTATTTAGATTTAAGATTGGAAAATGATCTGTCTGCATAATTTCACTAGCAATCTCAAAACCAAAGAACATTTCATTTCCTTACTTCATTACCTCAGTCGATGGATGGAAACAGTAACAATAGGACTATAAAGAATGAATTTTTTTATTATTATTATTATTATTTAATAAGGTTTCTTTTAATGTACACAGCTAATCCTGTTCTGGATGTGGAGAGCAAAATGTAGGGATGGAACTGGTATTAGAGGTTAATATTCCCTGTGATACAGAGGGAATATTTATTGAAGCAGTAGTGGAACAAATCCTTCATAAAGGGCCTCTTGGACGTGCCATCAGACTGCTGGTGAAACCCTGCGTGTGCACAGTCTGTTTGGACACACAAGCTTTGCACGTGAAGACTCTGCCGTAAGCATTTGCAGATGTCGGGTTTCATCTCCTGTGCCTACAAGACCTGAAAGCAGGATGAGGCTGAGGCCCCCCAGCAGACATGCCCTTATGTGATCTCACCTAATATATGCAGGAATTAATGTATTGTGAGATTTTTTGCTTATCCTCCTTGCAAGACTTTCACGTGGAAGTTCCCTGCACACCTGTGTTTCTCTTTGTTGGCTGCCACGACCTGGGCTGAGCCGCCGGGTGCTTTGCTGGGACTCACAAAGTGTCCATTCCTCATTCTCCCTTTATGGCAAATTCAATCCAGCCAGAACTGGGGCCACAGCCACTCCTCACACAAAAGCATATGGGAATATATTAACATCTCCCTTCTCCCACCCGCTCTTCAGGGCTGTGGAAGATTTCTCTTCTAGCCCTCGAGTCGACTTGCTGCCTGGCCTGACAGCCTTGCTACAAGCTCTGTGCTGTGCGTGCCTGCATGCCTCTTACTCGGTTTTGTCAAAACTGTTCCCTGCCAAATGTAATTACATATTTGCTGGGCCACAGAAGTTGTGATTTTCTTCCTGCTTCAGACTGAGCACTAGAGAGTTCAGGACTGAAGCTCAGGTCTTCCCTTTCTTTTCATGAATGCTGTAAGACTTAAGCTCCTGGGTTACGCTTTACTCTGGGCAAAATGATATTTAAATTATTCTCTGTATGGAGGAAGAGTTTCCACCTGTGAATGAGAGTGGCTCTCCCCTGTCAGATTACCCTGCAGAGTTGTGGTTAGCAGAAAGCCATGAGAAATAAGGTTCAAATTTCTTCTGCAGAGAACTTGAGTAACAGGGAAAGAAAGCACAATTTCTACCCCAAATTTACCTCATGGTATTCCTGTAAATACCAAGGAAAGAGACATACACTCCTGAAGCCCAGTTAGCTGCCTGACACCCTGAGAAAATGTCTCTCCACCCCACCCCACCCAGCCCACCAAGATTTTTCCAGCAGCAATGTGCTCAGCATGCATTTTTTGCAGACACTCATTCGTACTCTCATGGGGGTACTCTCCCACTCTCATTACATGAGCTTTCTGGCCTCCTATAATGTATAGGGGAGAAAAAGGCTTAATTTGAGAGTTTATGAATCACCAGAGTTCAGCACTTGGCACAAATTTGAGCACTGCGATACCCAAGTCCCTTCAGAGAGCTAGCTGTAAATGAACAATGCCACCTGGCTATATCCGTGAGCGTTACCACTGTATTGTATGAAAGTTTCCTGGTTTAAAGTTTAAATCCATATGTTTATTTGTCCATAGGATTATTTTGCTTACAGCCTTATCTCTAGAGTGTGATTGAAGGATTTACTGAGATGACATATATGTCAGCATAAAACCAAATATTACTACAGGACCATTTTAAACACACCAGGAGTGTATCCTTAATTGAGTCTTGCTTAGTGGCCCGGGAATGCATCTTATGTAGGATTGATTATGCACTCCAGAGCTAGCAGGAAACGTGCATGCAAGAGCACATGACATAAACAAGCTCTGATGCAAAAAGGTTCAGAATAGAGCTCTTAACGGAGATGTTTCCTGTGGCATTGGCTTTGTTTAGACAGGTCTCATGATCTTACAGAAAAAAGAATTTAGCTTCTAAACATTTGGTGTGTTTAGAAATGCAAATATCTTTGTCTCTGGCATTTCTCATGGCTTGTCAGATTAAGGTTGCCTTAAGCGTGTGAAAAAATATTCAGAGAAACGACCTTCTTTTCCTTTTGTTAATACGATATCCCCAAATTATCTTTCCCATTCTAGTTTCCATTTCCTTTTGAGTCAAGACCAATTATCCCTGCAGCTTTCCAGCTGAATGCAACAATATTTCAGGGCACTGCTCACCTATTTACACACTGTAGTGCTCCGAAGCACAAATGCACACACCTCTCATCTGTCAATTAACAGCTCTTTAATAACTATGGTACACAAAGAAATTTTGCAGTCATATTCTACAGGATATGTCTAAACCTACTCTGAATCCTCTTCATGCCCTCTCGACCCTCAGAAACCTAAAGCAGATTTTGATCCACTAGTTGGGAAGGAGGTAATTTCGTCTTCGCTATATCCTTGTACTATTTGTCAAATGTTAAAAAATTATCTCCAGAACCTCTCCGACTAGGAAAGCAGGTAGGATTGCAAACTGTCTCTTCTTTCATTGTCACCAGCTACTCAAACAATATTTTTTACAATGACATAGTTGACACCACACCTGTTCCTACCAGCATAAGTACAATGTGTCCCAACATAAGCAGCAATGTCCCCAAAGCGGTT
>NW_009192069.1:6614-24533 GCF_000690835.1 Fulmarus glacialis
GTTAAGGACACGTTTGCCCCATGCTGTGGAACATGGGATGGAGATTCCTGAGGTGCCACTGACATCCAGCATCCCAGTTAGCCTTTTTTCTTTGATTTTACCCCTTTTCACAGACCAGCTTACCTTGTTGAGCAACTGTCTCTTAATACAACTGTTGTGGCCAGTAAACTGAAGGATGCTGCAGGGTCCCTCCCGGTGCCTGCCCTCTTACTGCGGCGAGCGATGACACAAGGAGGTGCAAAGCAACATGTCCTTCTTCCGCCAGGCTAGGGAGCCTGTCTCCTTCAAAAGGCTTTGCTTTGCGACCCCAGGGCACGAGCCCCTTTCCAGTAGCTATCCTCACTAGCTTAGGGGAGAAGTGAAGGATGCTGCGGCTTGCTAGGTTGGTACTGGGGTTTGGTCAGGGTATCGGTGTTGGTTACTTTCATAAGGTTTTTACAGGCTATCACAAAAAGATATAGAGAAATTTAAGATACTGCACTGAGAGTGGAATTTACTAGGTGAAATTTGTTACTAGTGTAGCTCCATAGAAATATCCCAGCAGAGAATTTTGTTCACAGCCTTTTTTAAATACAAGAGTTTTCAGAAGCTTCTGGTGACAGGGAAAAGACAGTTAAAGGCAACAATTAAATAATAGCTGTCCTAAAGCCAACTGGAAATTGCCTTTGATATCAGAATCCATCTGTGCCAATAAGTGAGGCGTACTGGGGAGAAGGTGAAACAAAAAGGAATAAAAGTGTCATGACTACTGGCAGACAAGTAGATGAAATTCAGTTAGCTTAGCTTGAAACATGCATTCACCATTGTAAATGAAGTTTAACTTTTCCCCCTCCACAGTGGAATGGAAACTGTTCTACACATCCTGCCCTGAGAACAAAACTTCTCTGGGTTTTTTTTGGACTTCCCCCCAAAAGCTAATATATTATTATTATTACAGCTTGAAATCTCATTTCTATATACTGAGAAACAGCTTCCATACCTATCAGGGGAAGACGAAAGTATTTGCATCATGTAGAATATGTATATACATACTCTATCTGAGCAATAGTACTCATTATTATTCACTATACAGAACACAGGAAATCTGTGCCAATTCTGTAGAAGTTTCTAAACCAAATTTCTGAATCTGTGCCCTCTTGAATGTTTTCTCCTCATCATCTAGCTCTGAATTTTGTGCCCTGAAACGATTGCTGTAGTATTATGTAACAGGCATTCCCTCTTGAAGCGAATAAAAAAACGCCCCACTAGCTGTTACAAATTCTTTTGAAAAATGACATTCTCTTCTTAATAATGATCTTCTCAGCTGCATTTTAGAAGATAAAATATAAAGCAATCTCTGCTTCAGTAATAATGATCTACTTCTTTTTCATGTCTCCCTTTTAGTAAAATACTTTCCCCCATGCATATGATTAAAAAATCAGCTTGCTGATCAGTTGGCTTTAGAACTGTCACAAATTTTTCATCAAGAAATGTACAGTAGATGAGCCTGAACAGAGTTTACACTGATTGAATGATAGTAAATGTTTTATTGATAGAACATACTATGAAAACAAAAAGTGCTGATGGAAGGGACTGAATAGTAAAAGGTATTGTTTTATGACAACAAAAGATTCCCTGAAATGATTTTCAAAAGCTACTAAAACATAACAATAGAAATTGATTATAATCCAAGCAAAGAGATTTAATGTAGTGCTCTTTGCTTGGGATCAGATGCAAGGAACCAAGATTTTCAAAACCCCTTGTCTAAAGTTACTCTTTTCAGCCCAGACAGAAGATACCTAGATTCCAAACTTGAGTTTTTGCCATGCTAATGGAGCAGCAATTTTCTGAAAATAACCAATGCTCATTGTCTGAGCCAGTAACTGCTAAGTTGTAGCCATGTGTTTGGGTTGTCTTCCCCTCGGAGCATTGTGGTTTGTTTAGCTTCTGACAAAAGCATTACAAAATTTACTCTTAGTAGAGAATAAAACCAAAGGCAGGAATATGCCTGTTGTGTACTCACATTATCACCTCAAAGCTCAAATGGAAAACACTAGTTTAGAAACCCTGATATCTCATACAAAAATCTCTGCCAACAAGTGACTTATAAGTCATCAGAATTTTTCATTCCAATCTTCCTACTGTTTCTCTTGTTTGGATTTTAAGAACTTTTCCAAGAGAAAATAATCTGAAATTCTTAATTTTTTGCAGGTATGGATTTTTACTTTTCTCCATACTTCTGTACCAAATAGGAAAAAATGTACAAGTATGAGGACAGCTGTAGAGGAATAAAAATATAGAAAAGGGGGCTTTAAGTCATGTGGTTTGGGAGAGTTTCTCCCAACATTGTTGTTTGCCATTTGAAATATTAAAACTCTGTGAAAAACATTGACAAAATGGGAAAACAATGTTGAAAACTAGCTGCAGTTCTCCTGCTAGGTAGCCAGTGGTACAAAAAAGGGTTTCATTTTTTGTTAATTAGCTTATTTTCATTGAAATCCCTTTGCAAATGGTATATAACCTGTGGGGTGGCTTAGAGGAAAATCTTCCCCATTTGCCAGCATTACACACGTACGTAAACAAACCATTCCTAGGAAGTAAACACATCATAGCACAGCATAAAAATCCCTATACAAACAGGAGTGAAAGACTCCCATCCTCAGTGACTTTAGTGGTAGCTTGTTTCTTTCCTTTCCACCCACTGATCAGATGGTCCTTCTAGCAACACCTCCACCCACCTCTCAGACCTGCTCACGATATCTAGGTGTTTCGGCAGAAGTCTGTCTCCTATCCCAAGGGATTTTCTTGCTTGGTCCTGCCAGACAGTATCACCAGCTAACATGGCTCAGAGGTGTAGTTTGATTCAATTGGGCAATACCTCAGGGCAACCCACTCAGTTCATTTCCTGTCCTTTGCAACATCTTTTGGTGTCCTTGAGATCTGCTGCTACTTCTTACGAAAGTCTGTGCACTCTCTTCCTGCAAAACCCTCTATCAGCTTTGTCATGCAGTTCTCATGCAGAGAAGGCATCAGCTGTATCAGTTGAACACATTAGTAGGTGTGCAAAAATAAATTCTACCTTTATAAGCTAAGAGATCCTTCCCTTCCCCCCCTCTGAGCCCCAGAATCCAAGTTCAAGTACAATGATGGATCATTTCTAAAGGAATTATGAGTAGTTGGCCCATGCAAAATAAATGCTTTGTGACAGCGTATTTCCATTTCATAAATGAATGATACTTTCTCCTCTACAGCCTCTTTATAGGATTTACTAATCAATACCAGGAGGCTACGCTGCAGCAAAAGAAGGCTGGAACTATAAATTCTTCAGTATTTCTCTACCTGATTTTGGAGCAACCAGTAATATAAGACTTGTATTTTGTGGTCACATATGCTGAATCTATTTGTTTCTACTGGACAATATATATTGCAATCATCACTCCAGCAAAGCCATATTATGGTTTTAACAGCCCAGTTGACCCAGGCACTAGTTTTCTCAATTATTTTGGGGTTGAAATGTCACATACTGGTTTCCAGAAAAGAACTGAAGCTTTTCTAAAAAGCTAGCAGAAAACCCAAATAATTTGCACTGGAACATTTAATCACTGATGAAATAATGCCTCTTTCACGGGTTAGTTTCTCCTAGGCCCCATTTGGATGCTGATGTTGATGGACTAGTAGCCATCTGTAGCTGGTGCACACTGCAGAACTGGTATCCTCTGTGTTCTTTCTTATGTATTACTCAAATTTATCCCCAGATACACTTACCCAAAGAAGGAATTATTTTTCAGTACTATGGGTCTCTGGATCTAAATGACTACAAGAAGGCAGCGGCAACCAGGAGGGGCAGTTGTGAATGATAGGAGTGAGCCTGCTTGTGTTTCTGAGCTCTAACATCAGTTAATTCAATTGCAATGCAGGAGTTCTCTATCTGAAATGAATAGGAGTCTGTAAATGCCAGCTTGCAGTCATTCTGCTGCTTTATTTTCTTGCACTAGCTGCACTTTTGCAGGGGGTTTGTGGAACAGGGAAGAAACAAGAAACATGAAGGAAGAAAAAGAGAAAGGGACATTAAAGAAAGTAAAAAGATAATTAATGGGTATTAAAGGCGAGCGGTCAGGGGCCTATAAAACCAATATCCCATTATTAAGGAAGGCAATTCAGTTATAGAGTCAGTGCACAGACAATTGCATTCTTGCCAAGGAACCCTGAGGCTATTCATGGACCTATTTACCTGAATGTGTGTGTGTGGGTGTGATTGCTCCATAGAAAAGAATAAAAATGGAACTTCAAGAAAAAACAAACTTTTAAAAGCACATGACAAATTTACATATATGTTAAATCAATCTAAGGGGGCAATTTACAGCTTTAACAATACTAAATAAAAATATATAGTTATCCTGATCTGTACTGTGCCTTTCCACAATGCAATTATTTATTTTAATTTTTTGAGTTGAATATTCAGCTAGCATATAAAGAAAGCGCTCATCATTTATTTTGAGCGTCGAAGGTTTAAAAATGGCTTATTTCTGATATTTTAATCTTGGGACATATGTAGTTCTCATTGTAGGATGTGCAATTGCTTAGGAAATATTTATAAAAATAACTTCAAAGAACAGAAACAGAGCACACTTGATTTAGAAGCCTCATGAGTGCAGTTTTCTGGATATATGTAGACAAAACATGGACATTTATTATTCCAGAGCTTTTTCCACATCCAGACAATTTGTCATTATTTGTATCCTGAGCAGGAATCATGCTCCTAGGCATCGAACTTGGACGTAAGAAACCCCAAAGCAGGAACTGCCTCAGAAACATCAAAGTCTCAATGCAAGCGCTGTTCCCAGAATCACAGCTCCCACAGAGATTAATACCTCCTTCCCAATCCTGTACCGCAGAGAGTGAGAGGTTTTGCACTGAGTATTTGTGAATAATATGAACTTAAGCTAAGCAGGAAAATACAAGGCAAAAGTTTTCCTCTTAAAATTGTTCTGGTCTTTAGCTATAATCATAGAATCACTTAGGTTGGAGAAGACCTTTAAGATCACCGAGTTCCACTGCTAATCTAACACTGCCAAGTCCACCACTAATCCATGTCCCTAAGAGCCACGTCTACATGTCTTTTAAATACCTCCAGGGATGGTGACTCAAGCACTTCCCTGGGCAGCCTGTTCCAGTGCTTGATAACCCTTTCAGTGAAGAAATTTTTCCTAATATCCAATCTAAACCTTCCCTCGTGCAACTTGAGGTTGTTTCCTCTTGTCCTATCACTTGTTACTTGGGAGAAGAGATCAACACCCACTGATAAATCATCAGTTCTATAATATCTTCTGTAGATACCTAAGATAGCAAACTCAAAATTATTAGAACTACTTCAGTGTACAAGAGTTTGGGAAAGCTACTGAAGTTAAATATAAAAGTAGGCATTGACGATGCATATTGCAGCCCTCAAATTTCAAGTCATTTAAAGCAAAACCAGACGACAGATGAACTCCTTAACAAGTAGTACCTCAGTGACTACTCTCAAGTTTTTATTATATATTTTTCTAACAATAATGATCTAGGACTTCTGTGGCACTTTTTTTTGTTCATAACTTTCAAAAATATTTATGAATGAAGTAATATTTTGCATATCCTATCATGAAACAAAGAGGCAAGAGATTGAAATGATAGGTTCAAAGTGCATAGCACACTGGGCTAGAGGCCAACAATGGAACTAAATATGAGTCCTTGTCCAGGCCTCAATAATATCTCTGTTTGCTGTTAACTTTTTATAAAACAGAATTCTAAAATTTTAAAAGTTTTGGGCCTAGAACTAGCACTTTTACTCCGTCTGAATAGTACCAAAGACTAAACAACACTGCTGGCATTTTAAAGTGTTTTTGGAGTCCCTATCATGGCAGAAGAGGGCCTGAAAGGGTTTTCTGCAGTTTCTGAAGCCGGGTGGGAGCATGAATGGTACCAAGCACCTCTAAAGCTTCATAAAAGACAGTGGAGGTGGGCAGAAAGATTGGGTTTGGTAACTAAACAGAACAGCATAGTTATCAGCTGTAGCAATGGGACCTGTACCTTGTTGATCCCATGAACAAGTCTAGTGAGAAACAAACGTAGCTTTGTTTCTACAAAACAAACGTGGCTTCATGATGCCCTTGATTCGCCACTCCCTCACCCAGGGGGGCTTCAGCAGCCTCAGCGGCATCTGCAGACCAAGGAGTTGTAGACCGGCTCTGCTCACACCTTGCTGCAGATTTGGCCCTGGGAATCTTGTTTCTTTCTTGAGTGGACACAGAGAGGAAATAGATGCTTTATGTTGTACTTGTGCAAGCTACATCAAGGATTATAACCGTATGTTAAGAGCAATTTCTAGCCCTGTGATATATTTAGTGGCAACCAAATAATAAACCTTATAACTTACATGGAATATACAACTGTATTGCCATGCCCTACAATAGCACCTGCATCATAACTGTGGAGAAATGTTACTGACATTTTGAAAGGAAGAAAAGGATTTGCAATTCCAGATGTGACAACATATTCATGAATTCATCAGCTAGCACCTGATCCTCTGAAATGCCACTTCTACAGAAGGGTCAGGCACCTTCTATGCAAAAATGAATGAGGAATGAAGCAACATGTGCCACGGTCAGAGACTCCCATTGCTCAGGCTTTAACTAAAGTCTTCAGCTGTGTATGGAAACTCATTTCCTTGTTATTTTTATCCTGCTCACAGCAGCTATGGTATAAATCATGACTTGGTGCTTTATGATCTATATTCTTCATCACTTCAGAGTCAGTAGATCATGAAGACACATTTGACTTCCTGGACATAAACATAGTTCGTTTTATTTGGGAAAAAAAATCAAAAGCAATATTTTGTCTGGAGTTCTAAAGAAAATGCCTGTAAAATATTCATATGTGTATGTGCCTCTACTGTGTTAAGGACGGGGCAGGGAGGGGGCAGGGGTGGGTAGCAGGGGAAGGGAACATGCTGTAGGGGTCTATAGTTACTAAATTAATTCTAAACAATTAAGAAAAATTTTGTGCCCTGGACCCAGACAAATGTGTGTTAGACAGAATTTGCACATGGCAGATGATAGAAAAGATTTAGAGATCTAGAGATCCAAATGGCCTAAGGAAGAGATGAGCAAAGTTTGCCCACCTATAGCAATATATGTGCATCTTTCTATAGACTATTATTTTGATGCTATCCAATTATTAGGACTTTCCTTTTGTTTATTATTAGGAGGAAACAGCTCTTAGAGTCATAGGTTAATTCAGGTTGGAAGGGACCTCAAGATGTCTCTAGTCCAGTGTCCTGCTGACAGCAGGGTCAGCTATGAGGCCAAACCAGGTTACTCAGGGCATTATCAAGTCCGGTCTTGAAAACCTCTAAGGACAGACAGCACAGCCTCTCTGTGCAACCGAGATATTTTATTACATGACATATAAAACCTCAGGGATAAGTAAATGCATTGAGGAAATTGAGTTGTGCTTGATTAATCGGAGAATGAAATGGTTAATTTGCATCCAAAAGTCCTAATGACTCTTTTTAATGTGTTTATTCCTAATGTTTATTTTTGCATTACCAAAATAGAAAAGGAACAGTTATTCTTGTAGTCCTGTAAAATATCTTTTCTGTTTGTTTCTCCTCTGAAAGAAAGGGAGGGGGAAAAAGTAATTTCTGACATTAATTAATAGTAACTGTTACCACAACAAAAATCTAGTTAACACACACAAAAATTATGACTCTTTTTGAAAACATTGTAACCTGAGGGCAGCCTCAACCTATGTGACTATCAGTTATCCCAAGCTGGAGATGGCAGAATTACGTACGATTGAACTGCTGCTGAACTCTTTCTCTGGGAACAGACAGGTTTCTTCTCCTTCCACATTTAGTATGCACGACTACTTTTTAAAATTACTTCTACCTACTTTTTTCCTTTAATACCACATTAGGGGACAATCCTTTCCCTTAGTTATGAAAAGTATGAGTTTGATAGACATTAACTGGCGTTTCTGAAGGTGGTAAATACTGTCAGGAAGGCTCCTCTGTACAAAATGTTCACCTGACATTCAAGTTCCCTCTATGGTCATCACTTTGCCTGAAAAATGTACACAGAGTTGCTCAATAGCCCAAAATGTTTGTTCCCCACAGGCGCATCACCAATTAGGGAGGCCATCATGCCTAACATTGGAATCATGTATGTTATTTCTTGACTCTGTAACATCTATTTTTCATTGAGTTTCCAGGTAATTTCTGGATTATTGAAGACATCAATTCAGTAATCTCAAGGGAGGTGACCTTCAAAGTGTGAGAAAAGAATGATCTAGTAATCCACATTGTATCCTGAGACACTTGGCAGGCACTAAAAGAAATGGAAGATATGAAAGGTCCCTTGAAAGGTCCCTGGGTTTATCTCTGTTTTTCTGCCTGAAATTGAGCCTTGACCCATAAATGAGGTTGGCTATTTCAGTGGCTAGTTTTTTGGGATCTTGGGTAAATTTTTTTCTCTTTTTTTTTAGTAATACTTCTGATTTTTGTACTTTGCCAGAAGTACAGAAAAAGTCCACCCCTTTGGGGTGTAAATCATAGGTCAGAGTTATGCCCTGAAGTACCTGTTCAATACATGGAAAAAACAGGCATCTAGAAATGGGAGTGTGAATCCAACACTGGTGACTAAAAATACAGAGTCCTTAAAAAAATGCTAGCAATGCCAGTGCCTCCTCACAAACTGGAGGTAATGCCTTACTTTCTTCTTATTCTGCAAAACCCAAACTGCATGACCTGCCTGCCAGATGGAGAAAAGCAAAGGAGAGAAACATTTACATTGGTATCCTGGTAGGATTCGTGTGCAAGTTCTGTGGACATGCAATGTTCACAGAGCCAGAAGCAGAACTTTAAAGCACAGGCAAAACTTTACACATTGGAGCTCAGCAGGGGTCTGAAAAATCAATAGTGAATTTGCAACTGGAAGAATCCACATGAAGTAGAAGCTTGTTAAGATTTACCTACCTAAATGCCATTAATCTTTTGGTTTCTCATCAGCAAAAAGGGCATGGTAGTCCCTCCTTAATGCATAAAGACATTGACAGACTAAGCATGACAAAGGTTATGAAGCATTTAGATAAGTGATAATGGAGCTCAGAGATGAGTGCCCATAAACCCAGGGGCCTGGGCTGCCCAGGATGCAGGAGCCTGGAAGTCTCGGCTTTCTGGCACCTTATCCAGCAGCCTGCCCAGGAGCCAGCCAGACAAGCCAGTAAGCAGTCAGGCCAGCAGAAGCTGATTAAAGATCTCCTGGTTTCCATTATATATGGGGCAAAACAGACACATTCCTTAAGGAAAGATCAGATTTCATCAAGTGGCATTTTTTTCTGGCAGAAAAACATGCCATCCAGGAATCTTTAATCACTTCTATTGCTAATTGTGTGTTAAAACAATGCATCATGTTCCTCTGATATACCATGCGGCAAACCAAAACTAGCAGTCCGATGGACTGACTAAAAGTCTCCCTTTAATCACTGACAGAAACTGCTGCTGATGTAAGCAAATCAGTGCCAACCTTAGTGAATGCACATTTATAGACACTGCAAAACTGCACGCAAGCATTTATTGGTGATAAAACAGTATGGCTTGGAGTGAGTCAAGAACTTTTAGCATCACTCCTGTTACTCCACTGGAGGTACTTACATACAGCACAAACCAGCATCGAAGCACCTCACAGGTAGTCTTCTGGGGAATCCTCCTAGCACACCTGGGAGGAGGAGGAGAAGTTCTATCTACCCTTTGTAGATCAGACACTGAGGCATACAAGGTAAAGGCATAGCAAGCATGTGCTGTGTATTGTACTCAGATTGCAAGCGAGGAGTGCAAAAAGGGAACAGAAAGACAAAGTGAAAGAGCCTGCTACAATGTGGAGTGATTCAATAGGCATGTATTTTCATATTCTAATCTTTGCTGGACACTTGAAATTGCTCCTCTCGGTACAGCTGCAAGGGCCCCAGCTGAACAGCTCCACACGCTTGTTTGCACCAAAATCTGAGGTGCACATCTGAGTAGGTGGTCTCAGATAGGGCATCCCCACTACAGACAAGATTAAGCCTTTTCCTTAGTTCAGCTGTGGCCTTTTCTTTTAAAATTTAGCTGGAGTGGCTGGGGGGTTTCAGGTTTTCTCATATTCTTCCCAATATTTGACACGTGTTGCTTTCCAGATAGAGAATGTCCCTGTGGAATGAGAGTGTTAGTCTACTGAGAGACAAAAAGCTAGCTCAAATAAAACATTTATGTGCCTGAAGGAAAGGCATTTTAGCTGCATCACCTTTATAAATAGTCTATTGGTGAAAGTACTCAGTGAGGAAGTGGGAGACCTCAATATTAATTTCTTACTCCAACAGACTAGGTTGAAAGGGATGCTGTGCTGAAAGTGTTCTGCTACAGAGGAAATAATTTGAAATGTTGGGTCAAAGGCACAGAGAACAAAAATAAGAGAAACATGTCCCTGCAGCCTAGGGTTAGCCTCTCTATTAAGTGTGCTCTACATCTCAGAACCAGTCAGGTTATTATTTCTCTGACTCACGTCACTTACTAGACATCACACCAAAAGACCTACTCCTAGTGGCCTGCTTTTTAATTTATTAGAGGAGACTTAACGGAGTTAATGGAGGGAAATATGAATCCTCATTTTTTTTCCTGTTGTCAACAGGGTGTATAGCTTTCTCTGTCAGCAGAGAGCTATCACGAGAGAGTATCATACAAAATGAATGACTGCTGTTCACAAAAATGCTGAAGCACAAGTAATTAATTTTGATGAAGCAGGCAGCTATATTTGATTTGTGTACTTTACATTCAGGACCTTTGATAAAGCACTTCTGTTAAGAGAGTTACATATAGACAAATTGAATTAAGTGCTGGTTTACTTTTCATTAGATTTTTCAGAGAAGTATAGTAAAGAAAATTGCTTTACAGCAGAATGCCATTTATTGACAGAAAAACTCTTTTTTCTAGTGTAAACAGTATCATCAATGTAGTCTATTAAAAATAAGCTTCTGCAATTTTGCATAAATTTCTGTTTTCCAAAAGAAAAAAAAAGGAGGGGGGAGAAGGAAGACTGGTATTGCAGTAAGATGTTAGTCTAGGACTAAGACACCAGCTTTCAATTCCTAATATCTTCCATGCCACTGTTTCTTTTTTTCTGTAAGATACTGGCAATCTGTCTCTACCTTATCAACTGTTGTGCAGTTGAATTAAAAAATGTTTGGGATAGTGCAGTGAAGGACATATGCCAGAGGAGAGATAAACTACTTAAAATGTCTTCCGTTGTACTCTTCCACTTCAGACAAAGGCAATGTACCAACTGCAGGTATCACCTAAATTCAGACCAAGCATGATAGTCACTGTGAGTGGAAGATACCCCAGGCTTTCCCTCTAAACCAGTAGTAGAGTTATCCAACCACTGGAGGTCTGGGCATCTGATATAACCATCTAAACGCTGACTCTCTGAGCAATTTGCCACTTTTTGCTTCCTTGAGAAGCAGTATTTCTACTGTTTCCATGCTCCATACCTCCCCAAGTCTTCCTTAGGAGTTCAAAGTGATTGGGAAGCCACAAAATGAAAGCCAGCTCAGTTATCAGAATGGGTTCTAGGGAAATTTCACAATACACCCAAGACCCTTCAAACTGCTGATTACTCCTTTCTCACATACCGTAAGTGTCAGACTCTCCCATTTCTGTCCTGAAACTGAGATGTGCAGGGTGTATAATACGAACTGATGCTTTTTGCTAGAACTAGACCATATTCAGTGTAGCATTATTGATGCTACATGGCCTTTTGGGTCCAAGTGCCAAACTGTATTTTTGGCTTAATCTCAAGGACAAAGGACAAACTTAAGCTTGGTGTTGAACACTGAAGTGAGCAATCTCTTATCCCTACCTTCTCCTGTGTCATCTTTTGTATGGCCTAGTTCACCCACAGGTCTGGAAGGCAAATTAACATTTGCTATTGTGCAACGAAAAAGGCAAATTCCTGCACTGTACTTGTCTACAGTGCAAAGAAGGTAAGTAAATATTAATTCCTCCAGTGTTCTGGGTAGTCATGTCCTCACGCACTGTCCCCCCTCCAAATTAGAGCTTTTTCTCTGAAGCATCTAGTTGCCTTCTGCTCACCAACAAGGTCACAATGAGCAACCATGAAAACAAACTCACAGACAGCATCCGGCCTTCATTTTGCACAGTTTGTAGGTATTCTCTCCTTCTTGATTGTAGTCATAGTTTAAAGTTAGAACATCTCCTGAAATGCATGTTGTTACTGACATTTCCTACAAAATCCTTACGCTTCTCAGATGCTATTCTAACAAATACCAACTCCCATAGAGCAAGAAAGAGACCAACAGTTTCCTTCTCCAAAAACCAGATGCAATCAGATAATGCTCTTCACATAGCTTATACCAAAAATATACAGTAGGGTTTGTTGCTCTGGTTATATAGTCAAAAACCCCTTGACCCACACCTTCTATGGGTTTGAACAGTAGTCAAAGTTAAGCAGAGAGGATTCCTTTCTTTCAGTTTTCGTACATTTACACACAAATATTTGCTTACGTTCCTCAGGCACAAAGAGGCAATGTCTAAGGAAGCTCCTAACATCCTTGCCCACACTGAGTAGTTCCGTCATTCACAAGTAAACTCCACTGAAGTTTCCTGGGATTACTCACAAAGGGTGATACAGCTCAATGCGGGCAAAGCTGCTGGCAGGTCTACTTCTCAGAAATTGCCAGTGCTCTTGGAGCAACATGACTCTTCTGAACAGAGATCACATAGAACAACAAGAGTCTGATTCTTATTTTAGACAATGATTTAAAGCTATGGTCCTGTCAAATCTCCTATGTATAAGGCCCCTTCCATCTGTCCCGAGCCTTGAAGAGGCTGATTCTGTGATTCTCACTCATGCAAAACTCCCACAGAAGAGGGCTGAAGGACAGCAGCACTGGGTTCCCGTCCTAGCTAAGTTGTACTGTTCAATATTTCAATAACCAACCAATAGTGGTACTGTTCAGAAAATTGGTTTTGAAAATAAAACATTAACTTCTCATTTTAGACTGACAGAAAATTTTCTTCATGGTAAAATGAGCAAATGAGCAGTTAAAGATCAGGTGCTTGTTGTTAAAATCAATATGGCTTCATAGTAACACTTCATTCTTCCACAACAGTGAAGAGTGAGTGTTTCAACCAGCTCATCAGATGTGATCAAAAACACAACTGGACACATTCGAAACATAAAATATCTTCTCCCTTTTTCTTAAGCAAAAGTCGCATGGACTATTTTTTCCCTGCATATGCTATTAGCCAACTTACAGTGCAAGCACAACCACAGTGTGAGTAGCAGAGCTGATAACTTTTTATGAAAAGTTAACACCATACAATGTTACAAACAAATTCCAGTCTTCAGCTATTACAAGTAATAAGAGAACACTGTAATTAAAAAAATAAATCAGCCCCATTTTACTTCCTTGAAGCATATTCAGTAGTTACATTAAAAACAATTTTTATAGAAATCCTCTGTATTCACTAATTTAGAGGGAAATGCACTTAAAAGGGGTGTATACTGTACATCTTTATTGATGAATATTATTTTTTATCTAGCTCAGAAGAAATAGGATCCTCTTGAGGCATTGAATCAGATGAGTAACTGTGATAAGAAATAAATTAAAACCACAGAAAATGCCCTGGTTTTAAGTATGCTGCTGCACATAGATGTTCAGTATCTGCATCAATCCCTTTTAGACATTTGGAAATGCAAAACAAAAATAGAAGCATTATTTCCTTTATGTTTATAATGACCATAGAATAATTTTATAGCAAAGAAATTACTTTTAAGGCACATCAGTCATTCCATATATATTTCACCTCCACTAAAATCTGACTGTCAATTAAATTTCATTTCCATAGATTCCTTGAATTCTACAAGGGAAAATGAAGGGGAAGGATTGTGTTTACAGGCAACAAATCTCACTTCAAAAGCAGTGCAACAGTGAAACTGCTGTGTGTCTGCAGTCTGGGAAACCACTCTAAACAAGCACTAAGTGACAAAAGCAGACCTTTATCTTGGAGGAATGGGTATGAAGCCGTCCAGTAGCTCAGAGGTAGTAGCTATGTACTATAAGTTGCTTTGGTTGCTCTGGCAATTATACAGTTTCTTCAGATTAAACAACCCTGAACTTTTTAGCTACATCATTACCTACAAATAATATGATCGTTTCAGCTCTTCTTGATGTAACTTCAAAAAGAATTCTCTATTTTGCAAAAGAGAAAATGGCTTGTAATTTCATCCTCTCGGTTGCTATTTTTTCTCATATTTATCTGTCTCAGGTATGTACTTGTACCAAACCATTGTTATTTACAAAGGGATGCTCCTGAAAACAAGTCTTAGCATCCTTTCTTTAAGTGCAAATGTTTAAACAAAGCTCAAATCTTTTCACAACTCCAAGCCTTATTTCAAGAAAGGATCCAATAAGTTACGGACTTAAGACTTTGAAAATGTCTCGGTTGTTTCTCTAGTGAAATCAAGCAAACTTCTAATGCATTTGGTGCAATGATCTAATCCTTACTTCAGCAGAACTCCCACTTGAGTTGGCCCTGAAGTTAATTCTGTTGAATTAACACCAGAATCTTAGCCATCGACAACCTCCTTTTCCAGGGTTAAGTGAACCAAATGCTTATTATGAAAAACTGATGAAACAAAGTGACTGCTCTATTATTTCTCCTTATGCCATAGAGATTTCAAGAGAAGAGAGGCTACAGACATCTTTCAGACAGAACAGAGGGAGTAAAGAAGGAGATATCTAATGATTCTCAGGTATAGATTCAATTTAGCTGTTTCAAGAAGCCTGCCTTATGAGAATAGATTTCATTCTATTTTTCAAAGAGCTGTTTACTATGGTAAGGTTCATTTGAGGCAGATGCCAAATCCTGCTGCCTATGGAAGGAGTGATACACATAAAATAGAGCAGTATTTATCCCGCAAACAGAATACACACCTTGCAGCAGCACAGCTGGAGAAGAAATGTAAACGCTCAGCGGAGTCTTACACTCAGCATGCATTCAGTGGCGAACGTACAGACAGCAGTCCCTGTCTCTCATTCTCTTCATTACAGTTTATGCCATTTTATAAACCCATGGGAAATATAGTTTGCTTTAATAACTATTCAAACTCTTCTCCCCTCTTCCCTCCCCTCCGCCCAACAAAATCCTCTGAAATCATAAACTAGAAATGCAAACAGCAAAAGGGAAACAAAGCAACATCAATATTAAAGGTTTGGAACAGCTGCACCTTCTTTTGAGATTTGTTCACATACACCACTGACAATCTGCAATGTATGTGCCTCACTAAAAAAATTAATATAAAGGATTTAGTTGCTCTAAGACTGTAAATACAAAGGATTTAAAGACCTCAGTGGTGTGGTGATTGCTCTTCCTCTGAAAATCGGCATAGCAGACTGCCTCCAACTGCCTGTCTTGAGAATGAGAAGAGCACGCGTCCAGCCCCTGAGATAAGCCTTTTGAGGGGGACCTAAAAAGAGCAGGGGGGGAAGTTCCCCTGGGCACGTGCAAGTTGAGCTGGTTGGAAATTTGATTTTTTTCTTTTGACTCAGAAAATATTAGGTGAGTTCACCAAAATGATTTTTTTTTCCACTACCTGCTCCAGGACAGCAAGGTGCTTAGACCACTGATCTGACAGGGATGGAGCAGGAATTTACTGCCTGGCGATCCAACAAGGGGGAAATAAGGTCATGGGGTGCATGTGCTTTTTTTCATATTTCATGAAAACATGCAAGACTCCCAGGTTTGTCCCACTGACAAATCAAAAATCATGGGAAGATAGGAAAAATGTTTCCCATCCAGCTCTATATGCAAAGACCCCTCCAAAGAAAAAGAAAACCCCATGCTTTCTGTTTGACTTAATCCCTGTGTAAAATCATCATTCAGAAGGTTTTAACAGTACAAAGGTTTATTTAGAAAAGAGTTTGGATTGTTCTTTAGGGGTTTTTTTGGCAAACATTTAAATCCTTTCATAACTTAAAAGACTGTCAGTGCCTGGTACTTTGCACTTTTTTTCCCCCACATAAGCAGTAAAAGCCAATTTCTTACTGGGATGAGCCCACCACAGGCCCCAGCTGCTCTATTTATATACTCAAACCTCCACCACCACTGCCACTTAATCCTTTTCTCTTGATTTCTCTGCTTGTTTTCCCACAAAATTCCAGAGCCCATAAAAGCTCACTGCCTCCCAAACTCGGTGTCTTAGCCTATTTTCCCCTGCGGACTCCCCATGCCCTCCATCAGGGTTCAAAGACAATCACTCCCTTCCCCATTTACCCATCTGCACTCCAGCACCGCTCCTCCAGCACCACGTCGCCATTCCGGTCCACGGCAAATGCCCTCAGCCTCCCAAACACTATCCCCGTACCCCACACCATCACTGCTCCACCGAGGGGGTGAGCCCTCTTCCTTCTCTCTAAGCCCAAACCCCATGTTCTCTTCCCTCCCTTCTTTTTTAGCATAGAGCCTTCTCCCTCTCTTTTAACTCCACTCCTGCTCAAGGCAAATCCATCCCTCCAGCTCAATGCCGGAAGTTCTTCTTCTTCTTCTTAAAGAGAATGTGTTTAAAGGACCTGCGGAAGTCCTGGTTGAAGATGGTGTAGATGACTGGGTTGAGGGAGCTATTGCAATACCCAATCCAGAAGAAGAACTTGAAGAGAGTCTCAGGGACCTCACATGCCTCCCGACAAATACCATAGAGGCTGTAGCTGAAGAAGAAAGGGAACCAGCAAACTACAAAGACTCCCATGACCACGGCCAGCACAAAAGTGAAGCGTTTCTCCCGGGCCTGGGTGACTTTCTTACGGCAGATGCTGCTACGCTTCCGGCGACGGCGATATGAGAAGAACTGCATGGAGCGATTGCTAGAGCGGGACAGACGGCTACTAGAGTGCTTGGAGGAATATGAGTAGGAGAAGGACTGGCTCTTGCTGCTTTTGCGGGGATGCTCCTCCCGGCTCCGCCTCCGTCTGCTCTCTGAGGTGCTGCTCTCCTCCAGCTCAATGTCCTCCAGCTCAGAGGCTTTGCGCCAGTGGTGCACTGAATAATGTCCATTCTCTCCCAGCTGCATCCTCAGGGACGTGCAGCCGCCAGCAGCGCGGCTCAAGCCATTCTCAGTCTGGGAGGACCCCTCTGGCATTGTACGCTTCTCAGAGAGGGTCCTGGTCCTTAGCTTGGCCACACGGTAGATGCGGATATAGACCAACACCATGATGAGGCAGGGGGCAAAGAAAGAGCCAATGCAAGAGGAAAGGATGTACCATGTCTCGTCATTGAGCTTGCACTGGGGCAAGCCATCTCCTTCAGGGTCCCGGTACATGGAGATCAATGGCGGGAAGGAAATGACAGCTGAAATGAGCCAGACAGTGAGGATGATGGCCTTGATCCGCCGGGGGGTCCGTTTGAGGTTGTACTCCACCGCCTGTGTGACCGACCAATACCTGTCGAGGCTGATGGCGCACAGGTGGACGATGGAGGAGGTGCAGAAGAGCACGTCCAGCGCCAGGTAGATGTTACACCAAGCCTTGCCGAAGTACCAGTAATTCATAAGCTCGTTGGCTAAGGAGAAAGGCATGACCAGGGTAGCCACCAGGATGTCCGCGCTGGCCAGGGACACCAGGAAGAGGTTCTGGGGGGCTCTCAGTGCCCGGCTGGTGAGCACAGCTATCACCACCAGCACGTTGCCCACGATGGTGAAGACGATGAGGAAGCCCACCAGGCCGCCGGGGAGTAGGGGGAGGGCGGCTGCAGGAGGGCCGAGGAGGACGGCGAGGAGGGGGGCAGCGCCAGGGACTCGTTGGGGGAGCCCAGGCTCGCGTTCACCACCAGCAGCAGATCCATGGTGGGTGTGC
>NW_009192070.1:0-1228 GCF_000690835.1 Fulmarus glacialis
ACCTTAATGATTCTATGATTCTATTTGCAGCTGCCAGCTTTGCAGTAGACATGCTTTTTTCCTCTCTCCTATCACCTTTATTCCTCACACTATAGAGACCAACTCCAGCTGTTGTGGGAGGCCACAAAGACCCACTCAGCTGGGTCAACCTCCTTCTCGCAGCACGGAGCGACTCAAAACGAGGGGCATCCCGGCCCTCCAGGTGTCACTATCCTGTCCTGACCTCTGTTTGGCTGCAGAGGACACCATGGAGGACAGCTCCGCTCGCAAAGCCCTCATCGAACATTTCCCTCTTTAAAACGTGCAGGGAGCAGCAAGAACATTTGGGTGTCCATCTGCAGGGGCTCATCCCTCAGACAGATGCTCCAGCTCTTTGCCACTGCCATCCTCAGATGATAACGGGCTGTGGCAGATGGTTCCCTTCTGTTGGCAGGAGGCAGGAGTTTATCCCTGCTCTCAGCTCCCTCCCTGAGAGGTGGCACCTGCACACCGCACAAGGGACCGAGCCTCCCGCCCGGGCAGCAGGGAGCGGACCTGCCCCTCAGCTGGGCTAGCTGGGACACGCTGGGATGTTCCCCAGCAGCATCTCTCTTGGTTTTGGCAGACCTGTCCAGGAATCCCACAAAAGGTTCAGAAAGGGCTGAGCTGGCAGGAGGGAGATGGATTTTAATTACTGCCATTATTATTATAGTTCCTTTTCTTTCAGATTTTCACACTTTTGTCGTAACAAGCTGAGCTGAGAAAATACATGCAAATGCCAGGCTGAGATAAGATGTACCACACCTTGAAGTACTGCCAGCACCAGCTCTGGGAACGCCACATCGGCTGTCTACCCCTCCAGCCTCCTCCCTTTGTCAGCAACGACACAGGGAGGGTCTGCGCCCGATCTGCCCCTGCGCACCCGGAGAGGAGGGTGCCTTTCATTTCCCCTGGGCTCGGCCAGCAGCTGGCTCCGTGATCCTGCCCAGTACTAACCAGTCCCTGGAGCAGCCGCCGCGAGAACGAACCAGTCCCTGGGGCACCCAGCCATAACCTCCCGGCTGCTCAGGACGGGGATGGAAAGGCGACCCAGATGTCTTGTGATTGCCTTGCACAACACATGCGCACAGACCTCCTCTGCCCACCTCGGGGCCGCAGCTCTGCAGGCAGCAGGACCTGTTCCCCCAGGATAGCTGCGAGCACCCGGCCCCTGCGGGCGCCGGCAGGGGGGAAAAGGGGTCTCAGAGCG
>NW_009192070.1:1307-4309 GCF_000690835.1 Fulmarus glacialis
AGCACCCGGCCCCTGCGGATGCAGTCAGGGGAGAAACGTGCTCTCAGATCGTGCATGCTTTCCTCCTCGGAGGTGGTGACATTTCAGGGTGTGTGTGGGGGAGTGGGACGAAGGGGCGACGCAGGATATTCCTGCTCCCCCGTCCCCACGGCCATCTGGATGTGTGCTGATGCCTCCTCACAGCAGGCTGAGTCAGTCCAGTGGCTTCTCATTATCAGCTGGAGGGAGTCCAAATTCTGCATTGTAGGGCTGCTCCTGAGTGAAATTGAGGATCGTTATCAAGTATCATCATAATGGTTTCTCTCTGTGCTGTCTTGTACTGCTCCTTGCCCTGGTCAGCTGATTGATTTGGAGCAGGAGGAGGAAATGTACCAAAAAGCCTTCGACCACTAGCCGCCCACTTGGGACAGCGGCGGCAGGAGCCATGCAACGTCACTGTTGACATGGGCTGGGGCTGTGCAGGCCACTGAGGGCAATCCCAGCGCCCTGCCCACGCACAGCCTCACTCGCCGGCAGGCTGCCGCCCCTCCAGCAGCAGACGCACGGCCGAGCCCATCTCCAGGCATCTCTGCTCAGTTGAAGCGAGGTGAAGGTAGGAGATGCCGTGCTCATGCCTTGCCCATCTCAAGTCATGACATGACCTCCGTGATGCTCCAGAGAACAGGTAGAAGGAGGGGAAAAAAGCCTTCCTGTGGCTCAAGTGGGTGCTGCTGAAGGGGAGATGAGCTACTGGTGCTCAGCTCACCCAGGTCTCTGCAGGGCACTGCCACCACCCCGACCTGTTCGAGCCCAGGGTGCGGAAATTAGGCCTTGCTATGAAATGCTCTGCCACAGAGGCCACGTGTCCTAATGTCAGCCTGACTCAAGTGGCCGATAGCTTGACTGCCCCGTCAAGCAGCCCAAACGCGCCGCGTGAAGGGCTGTGGGAAAAGGCTCCATTAAATTCTTAAGCTCATTGACACGTATACAGGAGGTATTAATAATATCAAGCATCTCAGTGTCGCTTGTAGCCCACATCCAGGAGATGAAAGATAATTTCTGGGACAAGGAAGTTATGACAGTGACAGCTTTTTACCAGCTTGGCGTAAGAATAGGAGCCGCACAATGGGACAAAGAGCAATGATTAAAGATCTTTTCACAAAGGAGAGAGGGCCTGGAGACCGCGGTGAGTCTGGAGGACATGAGAGTTGTGTCAAATGCCCATGCAGAAAAAGAAAAGGCTGTGTTGGACAAGGAGGACGGGAAGGTGGTGTGGGAAACGTTCCGCTGGGGCTGACTCACAGATGCTTGGCAACTAACGGAAAGGGGTCAGGGTGCCTGGAGGGGATGAAACGGGCTCCTCACCTTAATGTTTAAAAGAGCTTTGGCCCCTGCCTGGTGTGCCAGGCAGAGAGATGGGCATGCCTCAGCCAGCGTGGCAAGTGGCGCAGGAAAAGCTGGTGCTGGGGAGCAGGGGAGGGAGCTGAGCTGCACGAGAGGCCGGGCAGAGATGGGGGAGCAAACACGTCGGCCAGGGAAGGGGAGTCTGGCACGGGGCAGGGCGAGGAGGGAGCTCTGCTCACCGAAGGCCACAGCTGGAGAAGCACAGGCAGCAGACCCGGGACCCGGACACCCTCGGAAGTGTAATTATTACTAATATCCTTGGTGTTTCTTTGCACACATACATGCTCCCCTAATGTACACTGCACATGTAAACAGCCGCCTAGTGACATTTGCACGCCCAATTACACCTGCATATCATTGATTTACATGCACAGTTGGAGAGGAATTAAAACACTGGAGCCTGCTTTGCACTTTCCCACGGCCACCTCCGTGAACCCACGACGAGGAGGAAGAGCACCTCGCGCTGGGGCCAAAGCCTGGCCCGGTCCCCTACGCCTTGCACCTTTTGATTTCCCTCCCCTGCAGCGGTGTGCGGGGAGAGCCCCAGCCTCGGCGCACGCCCAGCGGGGTGGGCTCATGCCGGTGCCCTCTCCTGCAACGCCTTCATCTGCAGTGACCCTAAACCCAGCTGTAACGTTTGCTGTTTGCTCAGCTCCTGTCATAAGTGACTGGCGCCTTTCCAGAAAGGATTAAAAGCAGGGAGTGAGAAACATAAAAGCTCATGTAATTATGTGCAAAAAGTCCCTTAATAATTTATAGAGGGAGAGGGTAAATATCTTCGTGTGTTATTCAAGTGTAGCTCATTGTCCCGTTTGGCTAATACCCAGAGTGCACGCATCACAGGCTTTATCCGGGAGGCTGTTTTGCCTTTAATACCTTTCATAAATTATTGAATTTATAAAGAGGAAAGCAGGTGTCATGTCGCTCCTACAAACAGCTCGTTAGTTAAAACTAACGAAGGTGGGGAGCAACAGTTTCCTCTTGCCTTGCCTGTCCCCCCTCTCGCTGTCTCTGCTGTCATCTGCGACGCAGTGCAGACCCTGAGCTGGGGCAGAGCAGTGGCATTTGCCTAAAAAAACAAAGTCCCAGGGAAAACCCGAAGCACTGGCTGCAGAGAAATGGCCTGTGGCACCCCTAACCACTGTCCTTCTGAGACCTGCATGTGCTCTCGGTGGAGGCTGGGGAGGCAGCGAGGGTGGAGGGGTGGAGAGGATCCCCAGCTCCATCCCCAGCTCGCCTGCTGCAGTGTCACCATCTTCATAGAACGTCACCTGCGGTCCTCTGCTTGGACGCAGCAATGGGGTGTTAGCTCTGGGGGTACCCGAGGGTGCTCTGGGCGCTCTGCTCCCAGAGGGAGGGCAAACATGAAAGGTGGACCTCGAGGGCAGGAGAGGGCAGGAGGCAGAGACCTCTGTGGCGGGGGGGCTGAGCACAGACGTGTCCCTGCCTGGGGGTCCTCTCACCGCAATAGCCACCTCTGTCCTGCTTCCAGCAGACCAGGGCCAGGGTGCGAAGCCTGAGGGTGGCTCCTGAGCGCAGGGAACTGGGTTTCAGGCTGGCTGGGGGAAGCACAGCATCTCCCTGATTTTTTGCTGAGCGAGGCAGGGTGTTAGAAGGCC
>NW_009192070.1:4594-9162 GCF_000690835.1 Fulmarus glacialis
TGCGGGACGGGGCACAGCAAACGCAGGCTGCCGAGGCAGAGCAAGTCTGCACTTGGGGAGCAGCTGGTTCGGAGGCTCCGCTTTCACACCCATGAGAGAGTCACTGAAGAGATGAACCCCCACACGCACCCTCTCCAAATATAATACATATGCATCAAAAACAGATATGGAAAGGGGAGACATCAAAAGTACTTTAAACAGAGTTTAGAGCAGCTAGCGCCAAATGAGAGTGAATATGCTGCAACGCAAAGGACCCACACGGAAAACGTTGCTGCAGTGAAGCCGGCAGTGCCGGCATCCCGCCGGCTGCAGCACGGCACAGAGATGGGGACACATGGAGCAACCCAAGCCGCTTCGGCCCGCGACTGCCAGCAGCAAAGCACTTTTGAGCCACATGATGAATGGTGGACCCCGAAGAAGACCCGGCAGAGCCTTGTGGGCATGGGAAGAGGGAACTGAAACTATTGATAATCAATTAACTCCTTCAATTACAGAAGCCTAATGAGGTAGCGCAAAGTCAGCTCTAATGAACATCAGTTTAATAGAGGCGGTTCCTCAGGGCACTGGTTTTTGACTCAATCTTTACGAGGTAGGAAACACTGCAAAAGTATCGAGCAATTAGTGTCACTTAATGAACACCCGCTCCCTGCTCTCTGCAGAGCTGATGGTTCGCGGAGAGCAGGCGGCTGTTTTGGCATGGGGCATCCCTGACCCCCGGGAGAGGTCCTGCCCTGCACCCGCTTGGTCCCCAGCGCGGTGGCCCACCAGCACCGGGCTGGCCTGGGAGGCAGCTCTGCTGCTGCGGCTTTGCTGGCAGCACGGAGCTCGTTTATCCTGGCAGAGCGTGCAGCTTCTGGGGATGCTGCCGGATGCATTAGTTGCCGTAAGATGAAGCAAATGTCACAGGGCCCAGCTCTCCCCTAGAGGCAGCTATTTTTTCCTTTTTTTTGGTGATGACAGCATAAGTGACAAAACAAATGTCACTGCCCGCTGGCCCTGATGCCTCCCTGGAAACCTGCCGGATCCCGTGGAGCACAGGGGGAGGAAGGGGGTGGTGGTGGCGGGGGGATGCTGCTCCCCCCAGCAAAGCACCATCCCTAACGCCGCTGCATGGGCCCCCTGCGTGCCCACCACAGGGGCAAGCGGTGGCACAGGGGAGCCGTGCCAGGAGCCCTGCTCAGGCAGTGCGGGGCAGCCCTGTGCCACGGCTGCAAGCAGGGCCCAGGGAAGCCCGTGGAGGGAAGCGTGGCTGTCCTTGCTCAGCGCGACCTGCTGATCCGGAGCCAGGGCAGGGATCTCCCACAAAGCCGGGATCCCGGTGGTGCCATCCCCTCGGAAAGCGCGGTGCTGCACAGACCGCGTTGAGGAGGGATTTACATACTAAGGAGCCTCCAGCGGAGTAAAGACAACCTAACATCTATTTTGGGTCTCAAAGCCAAAGGCTGTATTTCAAATCCGCTAATCAGGTGAGAATACAGCAAACTCATGCAGAGTGGAGCTAGGGAAGGAGGGGGAGCCTCCGGCTCCTGGCAGCGCTCCCCACTCCACAGCCAGGTCCCCATGGGGGCTGGAAGGGGCTTCATGGCAATGGCCTCCAGTGCCCCATCAGCACCCACCAGAATTGGGCTTCCAGGGGAAGGGACCCCCTTCTCTCGTGGGGACTGAGCCCCAAATTTCTGCCGCATGGGGTCCGTACAGAAGGGCCCTTCCAGCATCTAACCCTCCACGTGCAGGGGCTGCCAGGGCCCTGCCTTTACCCAGGGCCGACCAGAGCTGAACCAGAGCACAGGTGCCATGAAGAAAGCAGACTGAGGGAGGGAAGAACCCCTCCACATCTTGTTATGATTATTAAGACAACCCTCCCCAACATCTGCAGTACCCGGCTATTTTTAAAAAGTGATGTCTTCACCTGAAAGAGCACTTTAAACACAAGAGATTTCCTACGAAATTGCACGGTCCCGCAAAGCTCCCGCGCAGCCCGAGCTGCTGGAGGGGCACCGGTGCCTCGGCCCCACTCCCCACAGACGGAGCAGACGGAGGCACGCGGGCTGGCTCCCCGAGCCCAAGTGTGTGGTGCAGGCTGCCCGTGCCTCCGGCTGCTGTGGCAGATGGAGGTGGATGTGTGCTGCCCGTGGTGCCTGCTGGGACCACGCAGGGGCTTGGCCGCAGCCTCCCTGCCCTGCTGATGGGCTTGGGAGCAGGCTGGGAGCAGGGCGGATGGCTGGAAGAGCCCAGATGCCAGGAGAGGCACAGGCCAGGTAATTCACCCACGTGGACATGCACGTAAAAGCTCTTCGGTCTGAGCACCGTTCCCAGGGGTTCAATGTGTGGAGTACTCCAGGGCAGACAGCCCCTTGGCCCAGCTTGGGGAGAGCGTGGGGAGGCGGTGAGGAGCCCAGAAGCCATCCCTGCCATCCCTGCGCAGAGCTGGGCCAGGGCTTGCATGGGAAGAGGGACCCAGGAGTCTCCCAGGGTCACTGGTGCTGGCCCGGATAAGCCAGAAGGGAAGTGCAAGGCAGTGGATTGGAGGCAGGAGGAGAGACACGGGTAGATATAGGTAGGGAAGATAGTCCCGCATGCCTGGTACTAGACCCATACAAAAATCTGAATCTGGGAATCTCCAGTTCCCATGAGCAACTTATCTGAGACCAGTGTAACCAGCAACTGCCCCCAGCTCTTACCAGTCTGACAGCACTGACTGCAGATGCCAACCCTGGGGTCTACTGGATCCTGAGCTCAAATGGATCTGCAAAGATCTCCAGGGGATGGTCCCCTGGCCTGGCTGCTGGCCAGCCTCTGGGTGGGCAGGGGTGCACTTGTCCCCTCCAGCACTCCCAGTGCCCAATTTCCCCTCCCTGTGGAGGGGACATAGCACGCTGGTCCTGGCTGGCCTCCCTCAGACCATCTTGTCACAGTTCCTAAGGGCCAGAAAAGGTGCTGAGAGGGGGTCTCGGGAGCGCGAAACGCCCAGGGAGGTGGGGTACAGGCTGTTGTATGGAGGATACTTGAAGAGCCGTTTTCATTAACAGCTACGCAGCTCCAGCCGCTGGAGATTATTCTTGTCTCTTTTCTTGTTTGGCTGACTTACTCAAACACTATTAGTGGATTAACTAAAATTCTTGTGATGCTGGAGCAGCATCTTCACAGAGGGGTTAGGGAGGTGGAAGGGGTAGATTTCATGTTACCCTGGAGCAAGTCTGCAGCTGGGCGGGCCTGCCAGGGGAGCAACAAGAGGCGCAGAGTCCTGGCAACAGTCGCTCTCTTCTCCAAAACTGGCAGTGGTGTGGAGAAACAGTGCTGTCTGGAGGGCAGCAACATCAGAGGCTGGCAAGCCACGCGGTCCCTCCTGCCTTCTTCCCTCTCACATGTTACGCTTTGCAGCTTCTGGGCTACATTTCACGGGGAGGGCTTCGGGATGCGGGGGACTGAACCCAGCGATGTGGAAGTCTCTTCCCACCTTCTGTTCCTACGTCCTCGTTCCCGCAGGCAACTCCCACAGGGGATGGCGCTCCGACAAGCTCAGCTTCCTTGTCCCAGAAGGTCCCATGGCCATGCCCCGGTCTCCCGGTGGCCCTCACAGCCCTCAGATAAGCAACCTCACAGCATCCCTGATTTTCCTGGGCTGCGTTGGCACGTGTGGCAGAGTCTTCCCCCTTCCCACCCCCCTCCCCCTCAACTGGCAAAGCCCCAGCAGTTTCCCCCAGAGAGCACGCGGTGAGACACAGCATGAAACAACTGCAGATAATTAAAGGATTGAATGGGGTATCGGAGAAGAGCAGGGAGCTTGCAACATCCATAAATAGCTTGCCTTGCTGAGCTGCTTAACTCCTTGCTTGTTCTTGCCAAAGTGCAGACCCCAAAGGGATGGTGCCTGTGCATGAATAGGGGTGGAAAGTTCAGGAGCGTATTTTTAAACCATTCAAGCTGTACTCAGGCTGAGTGATACATTATTGTCTGTGTGTGTCACTTGAAATGTCTTATGAATGCAAGAAAAAAAAGCACCATTTTGCCTCTCTAAACTCCCACCCTTTTGCTCCTACCCAAATAACGTCAGGCTAGATCTGACAGGCGAAAGAAAGCACCACAGGGTACGGCTGGTTAAAAGCAGCGTGAAACGCCCTTCTCTGGAAGGAAGAGCCCCGGTTTGCGGGGCCGGAGGGCAGCAGGGCCGGCAGCAGGCGCAGGGGCGAACCGGCACACGTCTGCACAACGGGCGTCTGCTAGGAAAATACTGGGGTCCCCAAGGAGCCCCAGGAAGGACAGTACGGCTATGTGCCTAATGGAGACGGTGTCCTTCATCTCGCATGGCAGCAGATCTTCCCCAGACCATGGGAATACTGGGTGTAGAGTTAGTGGCCCAGGACAGCAGGGAAGTAAGGTCAACTAGTCTTGACTATTGCCCCAAAAGCACAAGGGGCATCAACCCCCTGCTCACCCCTGTTACCCCACCCTGGGTCAGAATAGGATGGCATCACCTCAGTGCCAACGGTGCTGCCCATCCTGAGCCGCTGGGGCCTCTCTGGGGGCTGACACTTGGTGACGGTGACAGTCCGCCAGTCCCCGGGGCT
>NW_009192070.1:9174-9489 GCF_000690835.1 Fulmarus glacialis
CGGGCTGCGGCTGGAGAGAGAGATACCAAAGAGCCTGACAAACGGCTGGAGCCAAGGCGAGATACAGCGGGACAGAGGGAAAACAAACCAGAAACTCACTGGGAAATCATTCCTCTCCTAAATGGTGCTGATGTAATTAAGCAGCACGGGCTTTATGAATGATACCATCTCTGCCTCGAAACACATCATTACCTCTCTCTGTTAGAGCAGTATTTTTAAATATATATTTCCTCTTTAAATGCCTGAGGAGAAGGCTCCGTGGCTGGGACGCCAGGATATGTTGCTAATCACCTCTTATTTCACCCAGTGGCAGGG
>NW_009192070.1:9525-26511 GCF_000690835.1 Fulmarus glacialis
CTCTGAGGCACCGCTGCGCACTTCTCCCCTTCCTCTCCTCGCTGCTGCCCCCCCACCGCCACCGATACCGGAGGGGACGACGGAGCCGAACCTGCATCCTCCAGCCCCGGAGGGCTTGAGCCTGCCCGAGACGCCGGTGCTGGGGGTCACCCCAAATTCCTCCGCCCAAACTATGTGAGCCCCTCACCATACTGTTTTCCTTGTTTTACAGAAACCGAGGCTCAGGGAGATATTTTACCGACTGCTGACCCGAGCTGGTTTCCCCCCTCTGGCACCCTCCCCACCCCAGCGGGGTCTGGGTCATGCTCTCACTTTGGTACAATTTGGGTGTTTCTGTACCCTGATGACTCACCCAGCCCATGCCAGGTCTGCCATGAGTGCTCACCGCAACGGATTAAAGAGGCCCAAGCAAGAACGAAGGGCTTTTGTGCTAGAAATTGAAAGTTGATGGAGTGTGTCATAGGAAAATGACAACAACCCACTGTACCTCGAAAGACAATTATTTTTCCCTCATTGGAAGTGATTGAATTTCTCCATCAGTGACACTACTAATGTCATCAACACCAACAGCTCTCTTAAGCAAAAGCTCTTTCTCAGCTGCGCACCTGAGATTTTCTTAGACCTGCCCCTTCCTCCCCTCCCTGCTTTGCTCCTGCTCTTTTGCAGGACGTGCTCAGCTCACGGCCAGCTGAGACCAACTTATCAGATGCGCGCACTCGCCCTCCCCATCCCCATGGCTCCCACCGATGCATCCTTCCATCAGATCTGCTCCTCCAGACTATTTCTGAATATGCTAGGAAATTACAAAGTTGAATCATGTCGCTTAACTGCGATTAGTTATGCTACTGCTAGCTGCATTACAGCGACGGGGCCGCGCTCAGCTGTCTGATGTACGTACCCAGACTGGCGAAGGGAAGAAGCTGGGAGACACGATGCTCTTTCTAGAGATGGGGAAAAGGATCAGGCTGCACCTCTGACTGCTGTGGGATTTGAACGCTGTACAGCCACTGGCACCCCAGAGACTCTGCTGTCCCTGCAGACCTTGGAGCACCGTGCTCGGGCAACTCTAGCCTCCCCTGCTGCCACCTTCAATGTCACAGACATTTGTGCTGGTGCTGGACACTGGCTTGGCGACGCCCTGCAGCCACATGGGTTTCACACCAGGGCAAAAGGGAAAATGCTGCTGCCCAAAAGCCCCTTCTCCAAGTGATTTTGGCCCAGAATCTGGAGTAGCACAAGCCCCAAGGGCTGTGGAGTGGGGTCCTGTGTGTGCCCAGGACACAGACATGCTTTCCAGGGGCACCGGCTCCCTCCCATCCCCAAGGTACTTCTCCCTCCCAAATCCAGCCTGAGCTAATGCCTGCTGGCAGAAGGCCAGCCTGATTTATTAAGACACACAAACTAATGAATGAGCCACAGAGAAGCACTGGGAGCCCAGTACATCCCATAGCACCAATCTGCACTGGGCTAATTGAGCCTTGCAAGGCTCCTGACAAGCCTTGTCCTCCCCAGCAAAAGCATGAGTCCTGAGGACCCTGGTGAGCGCAGGAGGGTGCCACCACCCCACATGCCTTTTGGGGGGACAGTGGTCACAGCCAGGCCTGTGCCGGTGCTGTGCAGGGCAAAAATCTGGGCTGGAAGGACAGGGAGGGCAATGCCATGTCGGGGCGAGCGGCGAGGCTGGCGCAGGCAGGCGCGTCACCCTGCTCCGCTCCGCGGGGGCCACGCAGGCTGGGGTTGAGAAATGCGCACGCTCCGGCGGCTTTCAGAGCCACATATGTTGTGTGGGTTGAGAGTACATATGTTAGATATACACACATCTACGTGTGTGTGCGTATATATATACACAGACATATATGAGAGAGACTATTATAGACACAGATTTACATATATAATCAACACCAGAAATTACTGCAGGATTTTTAAGACAGCAGAATCAGCCCCAGATATCAGAAAATGGCTATCTTTATCTCTATCCTCAGCTTGTGCGTTTGGTTAGGCTGGCGAATGCCACGTGCCAGAGCCCCAGCTGGGGAGGGTGCTGGGAGGGTGCTGGGGAGGCAGGACGGGTGCTGGGAGGGTGCTGGGAGGGTGGCGCTGCCCATCTCCCACACACGCACTCCGCACAGTGCCCTGGGAAGGAGCAAAGCGTCCTCCCTGGCATGCAAGCCGAGAGCCACGCACAGGGCGGGCAGGGACCTAACTCCTACAGACCGAGAGGGAGCCCGAGGGGATCCACGTGCCCCGATGCAGCCCGCATCCACGAACAAGCCAGATGAACTGCCATATCGCTACTGGAGAGAAAAGGCCTCTCAGGGGCAGGATTAATCACATTCTAAGGTGGCTGCCTGAGAAAGGTCAGATGAATTGTGCCTGGACGTGCCTTTTTTCTCCCCACTGACTATAAATGTCATCCAGCCAGCGGGCTCGGAGGCAGGCACCAAACGAGGGGCCACGTGCAGTCAGGTGAAGTGAATCCAAGTCCATACCTGCTGCTCTGGATCAACCCTGGTGCTACACACATCCGCGGGCGGCACAGGGAGGCAAACACACCCTCCTGGCTCAGGGTTTGAAAACCTGAGATATTTGTTCCAGGCACATGGCTCAGCTGTTAAGAAGTTAAGACCGCTTCAGCTTGGTAAGTGAAACTTTTCATTCATTGTATCAGATAGCCCCAAGCAGCGTCACCCAGCTGTAAAGCACTTTGGAGTTGACTCAATGTCACGTTTCAGTGCTGGATGCATCAGAATTCAGGATGCTTCAGAAAGGTTATGTAAACCACTACATCAAATCCTGGGAGAGTTATTAAGGTGAGTGGCAGAGCATGGGAGAATGGGTGATTATCTCACAGCAGTACTGTAGAACCACATGAGCAACGTCCAGCGTGAGGATGTAACTCATTCTCCTTACAAGCCTAATTTTGTTTCTCCCTAGTGCTCCTCAAAAAAAAAAAAAAAAAAAATCTGTCCTCCAAGGAATTCTCTATTCTGGAAAATAATTATTTGAGAGAGTCTCCAATTAATCAGCTAAGGCATTGGGGAGATAAGAAGGTTTGAAAAATGCAAAGTTTCTCACTATTGGAAAAGTCTCTTTTATTCCCCCCCCCGCTTTGGAATGTCATATTTTAAATTCAGTGTGATCTATTAACTCCAAGTTTATTTTATTCATCTGAACTAGCGCCTTTGAGGTCTTGGGGGAGGACTGCATGGTTAATTTTCGAGTTATTTGCTATGGACTCTTGAACCTCTCAAAAGTGCGTGGGTTCCCCAGGGAGTTTCTCAAGTCTGCAGCACTTGTCTTCAAGGACATGAAAGCATCTGCAGGGGCCTGCAATTTTTCAGGGTTTGGAATGGACCCAGCCAGGTCGAAAGATGTTAAGAAATCTTTAGGAGCAGCAAATGCCTTTTGTAAAGCCCAGAGCCGATCTGTTTGGGTTAAATAACGGTAAGAAGCCTGCAGGGGCAACACGAACACCTTGGAAATTGCAGGCCTGAAGTAGCCAGCTGAATGACCTCCATAAGTCAGCAGCCATCAGGCTGAAAATCTTTGGTACTGTTGTGATAAAACGGCCAAGACATGCTAATTATAAAAACATCACTGATGGAAGTCCTGCAGCGTCCCACCCGGAGCGTCTCCCACATGGCAACGCTTCCTCCTCCCGAGAAAAGCCACAGAAACCACAGCGAGATAGCTAAAGCTGTCTTGTAGATCCCCTAATCCCACAGGATTTATGCACGCCATCTCCACGTCGGCAGCCTGCGTCCATCTCCGGGTGAACCACTGGGATGCTGCTCCTTTGTGCAGCCGCACCAGGGTGAAACGGGGAGCGGATCCGGGTGCAGATTGACCCCTAGCACATGGTCCCGCTCCAGCAGCTCCCGTTCTGCGGTGCGGGAAGGCAGGCAGCTCTGCCTGCACGCAGGCACGGGCCTTGGCGGACGCACGGGGATGCCGCGTGTGCAGGCAGTCACGGCAGCGCTGGCGGTGTCTCCTGCACGGGACGCCCGGGCTCTGCCTCCCCGGCCCCACGCACGCACACCCACGCTCAGCCCGTCAGGTAGAAGAGAAGCAAAGCATCGCTGAGTAACTCCTGGACAAAACGGGCAGTGTGAGCGGTGCCGGGTGTGTAATAAAAGGTTTAGACCTATAGTTGTGCTGCTGTCACCCCCTCTGGTGGGTTATAAATGTAGTACATGCCATTGGCATTTGAACGCTTATTTTCATTTTGCTGCGTATTCAGCCATGCGTAATCGCGCCGGTGTCGAACAAGGGGGCAGTGACTCACAGGCGGGCTCCAGCAGCGTGTGGTCACTGTCCGGGGTGAGCTGCATGACAGTCCTGGAGAGCTGTGCCTTTCTAATACCTCAGTACTACTCCTTAAATCCTAAAAGCACTGCTATTGAATAAACCCTGCGCAAGCCCAGGACCCTGGATGTGGTCTTGGTTCAGCCATGCCCCCGGGAAGCTCTTTGGAGGGTGCTGGGCGTCCCAGTCTTGTTGGGACTGGAACTGGCCCGTAATGAGAAGGTGCCATTATAGGTAGCTCACCCAAACTCTGCGAAGAGGCTGCGGGGGAATGTCTTGTCCCCCGGCATGGCTCCCGAAGGTGGCAGGGGACGGTGCCCGTGGGATGGTGTGGAGGAGCATCTGGGCTGGGGCCAATCTCGACCTGCTCTGTGCATAAAAGGAGCCCAGTCTCCTGGGCTACCAGCTGGCACCTTTCACTGATGTTAACATTCATTTAAGAAAAATTACAAAAAACCCCAACATGGGCTAATTAGCTAATGACATTATTTTGGCCTGATGTGCCATATAATTAAACAACTAATAAACGGCAAGAGTCCTGTGCTGCTGAGGCTCCTGAGTCAATACCATGCTATTACCATGGTGTAATTGAGTTTACTGAGAACCTCAGCACAGACGTCCCAGAGCCCATGCGAGGAATGGTATTGAAATAGCCACCAGAGACCCACCTGCTGGATAAAGGAGAAAGACAAATCTTTTAATCTACAATACAGCCTGAAGTCACACACGGAGAAGACAAGGTTGTGCTTCACACTGTGGTAAACGCATTTGCTAGAGAGGAGGGTACACGCGACCTGGGGCAGGCTACATGTGCAAGAGCTTCTCTGGCAGCAAAAGGGGCTTCCTGGGCTCTGGGGAGGGTGGGAGTGGGACGAAATTGGCTTGTCCTCACTTCTGCAGAAACACTTCCAAAAGTCTTTTTCTTGGTATCCAAAATGTTTACATTTTTCCATTAAAAAGGTGCATTTCTGGTGACAGAACCAAAAGGCGCACCAGGGCTACTGAGAGGTCTCAGGGGTGGCTCAAAGTTTCCTCCCGCAGCCCCAGCCTTTGAAGACCAAGAGCCCCAACCTAACACTGTGCCAGCGGGCTGAAGATGGGCCAGGAGCTGGATTTGGGGCTGCAAAACTCCTTTCTGATTTTTTTAGTGCGTGTAGGAAAGAAGGAGAGAAGAGGAGTGGGTTGGCAACCAAGCTCTCACTTGAGTCATGAAGCATCTACAGATGTCTCATTATTACTTGCTGTCCCTGGCGTGGGGACCCTCAGCAGTGATTTTGTTATATCGACGCGTTGTAAGTCAAACGCAATGAACACATAACCTTTGCACGTGCACACACGTGCAGAGTCCAGGCTTCTCTCCTGCATAGCCCTCACACACTCCTGCGCTTTCCCCTCCCTGCAGCCCTGCTCCCAAGCCCGTGTCCCTGCATGCACCCGTGCTCTGGCTCGTCCTCCTCTTTCTCCTCGCCTCCCTTCTCCGGCAATGCCACGCAAGAGCTTCTTATGCTCCCGACTGCTCTCAGGCTGAGCCTGAAAGCTTCGCAGTGGCACGGCAGCATCTGTCATCCCAAGGCAGAGGCACAAGCCTCTCGCACCGTGCTGCTGTCAGGTCCCTGCACGGCAGCAGTGGGCAAAGCCCGAGTCCTGCTGGCAGGCAGCGGGCTCGCCGGCCCCATGATGGGAGCCTCCGGGTGACGGTGCAACAGGAGGGCAGGGCACTGTGAGGGGCGGACATCGCAGCTGCATAGCCAGGAGCCAAGGCAGGACTCTGGGGACCTGTGCTCTTCACACGGGGTGGGACAGTGGCTGCAGCTCAGTAGGTCCAGCTCATATCCAGCACCCACGTTCCACACTGGAAATGGGTGCCCAGGTAGAAATGCAGCGGGAGCCTGGCCAGGAAGCCCCGACCCAGGGGTTGCAGCCACAGAGCTCCTGGAGAGTTTCTGAGAGTGTGAGCAGGGCAGACAGGCTGCGACTGATGGGCTGAGCAGCACTGCCGTGAGCAGGGCTCCCCAGGCCCCAGCACCCTGGCACGCTGACCCTGCTTCCATCCGCATCCCGCCATGGACCTGCGGTCCCCTCCTGCGGCTCCCCCCCCCCCCCCCTCCGTCCTCCGCTCGTCCCCATCCCGCAGTGCTCCTCAGGAAAAGGAGACTGGAGACCGAGCGATGAGAGAGCCCGGAGGGACCACTCTCAGCCCATACTCCCAGCTTCTGCTTAGCACAAACCACATCATCCCCCAGGAGCTCCGGCATCAAACCCACAAGGATTTCTCACTCGACCCACCGTCGGTATTTAAGACAGACGCGCAGCTCTGACTTCAAGAGTGCAGTTTTGAAGCAGACTAAGCTTTGGCGCTGGTGCGCGAGGAGCCCCCCGGTCCCCCAGGACAGCGGGGGAGGGATGACGGCCGCGGGACGGTGAGCAACAGGGCTACACCAAAACAGGGGCAAAACCCGTGCTTGCAAGAGGGCAGAGAGCAGGCGCCCACCAGCACCGTGGCTGCAGGCGGACGCGGGAGCGGTGCCAGGAGCAGAGGCTGGCAGAGCCGCCGCTGGCTCCAGGGAAGAGGGGGGCGTGCAAAGGCTCAGCAACGGTGGAGCTGCTGCTGACAGTGAGAGGCAGCTCCCGTCGTTAGCGTGAGCCAGGCTCTGCCAACCCAAATACCGAGATTGCTGAAAACAAGATGTGCGGTCACGCGTCTTTGCCATCAATCAGCAGCGCGCAGGGAGCACGCTGCGGCTGCTCCGTCTCTGTCTGCAACGGAGGAGGGCTCATGGTTTCACTGAAATTACTCCATGGTGGTTGTGGACAGCCCCGCCAGGGTCTGGCGAGGGGAAGAGGACGGCTGTGCCCACGTGGTGGGAACGCGTTCCATCCTTCTCACCGGTTGGGGAAATCCTCCCGCTTCCCTCACCGCAGCTCACCCGCTGTCCTCCCATGCCCAGCACTTGGGGAGGGACCAAGGAGAAACATCTAACATCTGCTGCCGCTGCGTGAGTCTTGGAAAGGTGCTTGTGTGGAAAGAAATTCCTGCACTTGAGAACTACTCACAGAGCACTCGAGAGCCATGCCAAGAGCAGGCAGGGTGTACCGGCACGAACCTGAGCCCTTCGCCGCAGGGCCACTGCCTGCGACTCGGCCCTGGCGGGCTGCAGCCCATAGGACAGCTTTGTCCCGGTGCTGGCAGAAAAAAGCGGCTCAGCAGCAGCCGCAGCTGCTTCCCCGCCTTGCTGCAGCAACGCGGGGTGCACAGAGACCTTCCCCAATGGTGTAACCCCAGGGACTCACCCGTGTCGAACACCCGGGGGTCAGCTCACAACTGGAGAAGACACCCAGACCCAACCTGTTGAGATGTCTCCTCCTAGGGAAAACAAGCTGAGAAGAGCGGGTGGTTTGCACACCCAACACTGGTTGGAGGCCACCACCTCCAACCCAGTGGGAGGTGTACCCATCACAGGGCAGTGCCCAGGGACGGCACCAGCCTTCTCACCCCACCACTGCTGCATGCAGACCCCTGAGGTACCACTCCCCCCCCGCCACCGTCTCCGAAATAAGGCTCGGCTATGGCTGAGCTCTGGCTTCTTCCCTCCGAGCCAAGCTGCCCTGTTTTGTCATGAACGCAAAGTTTAAGCAGCCCCTGTGTCTTCCCTTTTATCTCTCATTTCTATGCTGACATTTTGAAGGAAATTTGCTCTCCTCCTTGAAGTACGGAAATCCGTGTCCGAAGAGCACTCGGGCCCAAAAAGCCGAGAAGATAAACATATTTGGACGTGTGATTTCACAGTCGCTATGTTGATAGCTTTCAGAGGCCGGGTCCTGTCCATCAATTACCCGCAATGTGCATTCAGACGTGATATGGGAGAACAAAAACCGACTCATTAGAGGGGAAGAGAGGTGAGTGAACACCCAGACTAGTTAAACAGAGCAGCTCACATTTCAAGGAGTAAAAGGAGATATTTCTCTCCTGCTCTCTCCCCCCACACCCCGATACAAGGCTACAACGTCTGGGAGATACGCCATGGCCAACGCAAGCCCACCATTTCCCTGGCCAAAGGGCAGGGCACAGCCACCTGAACCAGGCGTGTGGCTGACGGGGCGTTCAGCGCGACCCGCTGGCAGAGCTGACTTTTGGGCAAGAGATGCAGAGCAGAATTTGCAGAAGAGACTTTGAAGTGGAGACATTTAGAATGGGTTTTTTAAAGATATTCAGGCCCCTCTCTTCCCTCTGGCCTGCAAGTACTTGGGAACACTTTGCACATAAAGAATTATTTGTCTAGTATATCACGTTAGAATGTGAGATGACATATCCAGGGCAGACTTTTGTATAAAGCAGAGTTTTAAAAGCAGAATTTTAGCAGTCCCAGGAGGGACTGGGGCATGTAAAGCATGTGGTGGAAGTAGCAATGATTTCTGTTTAGTCTAGGCAAGGATTTTTGTCTGAATTCTCTGTCCCTAGGAAAGACAATTGCTGTTGGCACCTCTGGCACCTCTCAGCCCAGTGCTGGGCTGCCAGCTGGAGGCTGCCGAGAGCCACGGCAGGCAACAGGGTAGTCCCGGGGGGCTGCAGCAGGCTGGGGGGAACGGGGAGTTATTTCCAACACTGTGCAGACGGGTGCTGCAGACAGGGAGTGATGAAAGTTGGCTCTGGTCCTCCAAACCACTTGCCTCTCCTTTGGCTTCCGAAGACTTAAGCACTAACTTGACAGTAGGATTAAACAATAATAATAATAATAGCCTCAACCTCATAACTTTTTCCTGGGGATGTGATGGGTGACGCAGGGCATACCCCCTTGTGCGAAAGGGTCCCACGGGGTGTGGGCAGGGCTGCCCGGCATGGGGGCTCCCGGGGGCAGTAGGTAGGCTCTGATCCCATCCTCCTCTGCCTTGCCATGCTGGGGCATCTTCCCATCTATGCTTTGGCAACCGAAACCTAGGGCCAACACAGTCCTTCAGTGCTTCCCCCTCTTCGCCAGGTCTCTCCTCCTGCCCCACTGCCTCGCCTCGCCTCTCCCTCCTTCTCCTCTTCTACAGGGTTTTTTAGAGTGTTATTTCCTTTTTAGTGTGCTAATCCCTCTCCTGAGTACAAACTGCTGCAGTCTTCAGAGAAGCAGGGAAGTATTTCTGTTCTGAATACTCCACAGATCCTCCTCTGCATGGAAACGGACACCATCATTAGTGGTAAGCCTCTCTCTCACTCTCTTTTTAACATCTCAGCTAAGGAACCCTCTTTCTCCTACTAACCACGAGCTTTTGCTATAGCAGAAATGAGGGCGAAGAGGTGTAAATCAGCCAGACTCCCACTGCAAATCTCTTTCATGCAGCCCAATATGGAGTCTCTGTTGCTTTCAAGGTGGATTTCTGTGCTGGGAGAAGGTGTGTGACATGCCCGAGGCCCCATGAGAGGGTGACAGAGGCAATGCATGCGTGCCGGATGCTGTGGCAGGGCAGGGATGCTCAGCTCCAGGAGCAGATGGTCTCCGCAGTGCTCCCAGCTCCTCACCGGAAGATTTGGATGCTGGGACCTTGCTTGTAGACCCCAAATGAAGAGGGGTCCTGGCTGAATGGCACCCAGGGTTCAGCTATTTCAATAGCCAGTTCCCCATCAGCGAGTCCTGCTGGAGGTGACGCTAGGTGAGGGGACACAGCACTGCCCTTCCAGATAAATGGGAAAACAATCCATATATATATATATTTATCTATCTGTCTATAGGTAGAACTGAGCTGCCCCGTACTAGGGCCACAACGAGCCCGCAGGAGACCTCCCTCACGCCAGCAGCCCCATGGAGGGGGCTGAAGGCTGCCCTAGTTTAACAACCATGGCACCGACCAGCTTAAAACTAATTCATGAGCAATGGATTAATCGGTTGAGGAAGAATTTAAATGAAGCAATCACACACATCCAGGCTCAAAAGCCCCAAGGTCAGGCAGTGACGAACGGTTTTGCCCATTCGGAACCTGCCTGGATTACCCCAGCCAGCGCGGGGATGGATTTACTCGGCGAACGGGCGAATCCCCCCGGGCAGGGACCGTTCTGCAGCGAGGGCAGTACCTGCAGACAGGCATGCGCGCAGCTTCGCAAGCGGCTGGTTTAAAGTATTGAGCTTCTCAGGTAGAGGATCGTATTACTCTGGAAATGGAGGATCAAATTATTCCATTATTCCCCAGGGAGGGGATTAAATTACTCACCAAGGGAGAGGATTGAATTACTTTGTGAGTTGTGGGATTAAAACACTCTGCAGGTGGCAAGCTCAAAATAGACCTTCACACAGAAGGCAGGATTAAATTATTCTATGGCTGACCAGAAAAAAAAAAATCAAACAGCCGTACTCTGGAGGAAGCCATATTAAATTATTTCTGGAGATTAAATTGCTCCACAGGCTTGTTGGATCCCAGTGCTCTGGAGCAGACCATCTGCTTGGTAAAGAGTGCAGATACCCAAGCATAAACAGCCATATGATGGTGTCCCACCGCTGGTACCCAAGTGCCTCCTGTCACCGCAGTACCCGACACCTGACAGTTTTGACTATATTTATTCGCACATGAAGGCTGTGATGCGGAGCTGGGCTCTGCTCCCCTGCACCACCAGGAAAACCCGGGGAGGAATGGAGGACCCCAGGTCACCTGGGGAGCCCGAGGCAGATCTGGGGAATTGAGCCTTAATTCAGTTTCTTTAGGGACGTTTTATCTTATTTTCATTTTTGCATTGATGCCTACACCACCGATGCGTCTCTTCTCTTGAGCAATGGCATCACTGCCTATATGGGGCAGCAGATCAAAGCCCTCCCTGCTACCAACCAGGATGAGCTCTCGTCCCCAGATTCCTCGCTTCCTCACTATTTTCCCTGAACCACCATCCAGCCCATCACCTCCTCCTCCTCCTCTCTCACTTGGCCCCGGTATCTCATCCCTGGGCCCAGCCCTCCATCCTGGCAGCTCCCACGGGAGCCGGCCGGCGGTGGCTGCACCGTGCCTGTGCTGCCAGCGGTCAGCCCGTCCCCTTCCCTGGTGCCTGTAACTGCCTGTTCCCGGTGATGGTGACAAATTGGCATTTGAAACTTGTATCGGTATTTTTTATGCTGATTTCTTTCTGAGGCTCCACTGCTGAGATTTCAAGAGAGAAAAAGAGAATAAGCATTTTAGGATAATCTTAAAAGCAGAAAAATTATTACATGTCAAACACCGAATGGGGAGTTTAAAAGGCTCCCAGGTGGGCTGCAGAATTAAATGTTTGGAGGCTTTTTTTTTCCCCTGGCGAGGTAAGAAACAGCAATGTCACCATAGCAACGGCAGGGCAAATTCTGGGCAGCAGCTCAGCGCATCGGTGGGAGCCGGGGCCACCGCAGCCCCCCTGCACATCGCGGGATGCAGAGGGGCTGGGACGGCGTCGGCTCCCGGGCGTCCCAGCTCCACAGTCAAGGTGTCTCAGGCGCCAGCAGCTTTGCAGGCGTGAGAAACAACACGGTCAAACACTCCCTGAGACTCCCAGGATGCGGGCTCTGCTCCTGGTGAAGGACCCTCCCGACCGCCTCAACCCCTCCTGGTTTCTCCTTCCCGCCTGCTCTGGCTCCTTGCACAGGGCTGGGAGCTCCCTGCATCCATCCGTCCGGCTGCACTGGTGCTTCCAGGGATGAGGACATCAAAGGATGGAGAGGCAGCCGGGACCTAACGCTGCTGACTCAAAGAGGGGCTCCAAGGCGCCCCAAGCCACTGGGCAAGAGTGCCAAACGAGCTCAGCAGCGTGGGCTTGGGTCCCTTGTGTGGGTGGGCTGCACGGTTCCTGTGCCACACAGGGGAGGTTATCAGCCCCGCAGCTGCACGGAGGGTCATCTGCCTCCTGCCTGTCACTATTTACATGTTGACTTTCTGACGGCTGCTGGAAACAGGGAAAATCAGCACAAGCAACCAGGGGTTAATTGAGTATTAGTTAACTCCTGGTGCTCTCATCTGGCCTGCCAGGGTTAGAGTAATTAGCACAACCTGAGCTCCCTCATTAGCAGGCTTTGCAGTGAGAGTCACAGGTAGCAGGGGGGTTAAATTGGCTTGATTACTTCTCTTCTCCATTAGTACCAGTGACTCTGAGAAAGGATTTGTGGGAGGGAAACTGGTTTCTCTCCAGATGAAGCAGGATATGCCTTTGCTCTGTGGGAACAGGGCAGGCGGCTGGGCTGATCCCACGGGAAGGGACCGAGAGAGCCGAGGTTTGCTCGCTGTGCGGGTGAGGAGGGCCTGAAGTCAGCACTTGCTCCGGGGCTGAAAGCTGCCATGATCACGAACAGAGCTGCTGTTTAGTTGCAAATTATTATTATGAAGGGAAACATTTTGCATTTATGAAGGGCTGTCATTTTGCAGGGGCTCCAATTCAATTTGTGAACTACCCCCAGGAAGCTCACGTGCTGACAACAACAGACTCGATCGCTCTGACCACAGCAGTCAATCAGGCAGAGGAATCGCAGCCAGGGCCCAACCTGGCATCCAGCTGCTCAGGTCTGGGACTTGGTGGACACCAGGCGAGGAGGGTGGCCCAGCACCGAGTCCCAGTGCTCCACAACTGATGGCCACCATTACCGCCCTTCTTCTCCCCCCAGCTCCTTTTCCCCCATAACACATGGCTCCATAGGAAGGTGGATGCCAACTCCAACTCCTCCTCTGCCTGCCTCAAAGCCAGATTTCCCATCTGTTGGGAGATTGCCTTAAACACTGGGTCCCGTAGGGCACCCAAGGCCATGCTGGAGACCCCAAACCCACTAGGATCAACCACTTGGCCCCAGCAGCTGCACCCCAGGCCACATGCTGGTCACTCATGCTCTCCTGCCCTGTGGCTGCAGACCACGGCAGGGGTTAGTTGACCCCAGAAGGAACCGCCTGTAAATGCAGCCACAAGTAAGCACAGGGTGCATGGGAGAGCCGGGAGCCAGCAAGGCCAGTTGTAGACCTGAATGCCGTCCGGCAGAGGCAGGGAGTGATTAAAGCCTCCCTTGCTGGCCGAGCAATGCAGGATGGATGCTGCTGTTGAGAGCCAGCGGGGAAGGCTCCCCTCGGCATGAGATTTATAGCAAGGCTGTAGATCAATTACCAGCAGCCTCCGACCTTGAAAGCAGCGGCGCAGAGGGCTGCAGAGCATCTCGCTCCTTTTTTCCGGCAGGAGGTGCCCACGCCAGGAGGCTCGGCGATAAGCTGCGGGGGGGGGCTGTCAACAGTAGCCCTGCAGTCCCTGGAGGGGATGCACACACACACAAGGGGGTTTGCTCACATGCATACATACACACACACACACTTTTTCTCCCTCTGGCACCCCCTGAACCCCTGTTTTCCCCCTCTCTCATGCACCCAAACACACACACCCAGGCCCTGAACCCCAGGCAGGGGCAGGAATCCAGCTCTTGAGCCTACTGCAAAGCGACTGACTGAAGGACATGACACACAAGGAGATGGGGGAGCAGGCAGAGAGAACCCAGTTTGTCTCTACCTTCCCTGGACTTCCTGTAGACTCCAAGAAAAACTGGTAGGGGGTAGAGTTTCCTGAAGTCCAGGGATATCCCCAGCGAAAAGGGGACAATTTGATTTTGCAAAGCCTCATCCCAGGGTGAAACTGTCTCCTTGAGAAAGAAAGCAAGCGCTAGCCTTGGTGCCTGCAGCTGGCAGCTCCTCCTTCCAGGAGCATGGTGGAAGCTTACAGAGACAGGGCATCTTGTTGCACAGATGGTGGGAATGCCCTCCCTCCTCCCACCACATGGCCTGAAGGAGGGGACGCTGGCACCCAGCTCCCTGCTCAGGTGCTCCCCCCACAACCACGAGGGCCTCAGCTCAGAGGACTTGGTTTTCTTTATCATGGGCAAACAAAGTGGAAAATGAATTCCTTTAGATAGCAAATGAGTTTAATAGAAATGGTGATGGAGTGACGCTGTGCTGGGAATGTTAATCCAGTACCCGATGCGGCTGGACTCTCAAGCAGGGCAGTGCGGGAGGAGGAAGGTTGCACTTATGAGCAGAGATGTCAGGTCTGCACCCAGACAGTATCCCCTGGCTGCTGGTCACACTTTGGCAGGCCCCAGGGGACACCGAGCATGATGAGACCCAGCTCTCCTGCCATGACCCTGGCTTTCAGGGCTGGGCGTAGAGCAGCCAGGGTAAGGTGCTGGATGACACCTTCTCGGTGACGCGATGGAAATGCAAGCAGGCCTGCAGACTGCCAAGCATGCATAGCACCTCACATACACCTCTGAACCCTGCACCAGCCCTCCAGCTCCAGTCTGGTGGTGGGGCAAGGGGGGCACAGCTGCTACCAGGAGGGATTATCATATTACAGAAAGTCATGCAGAAAGGAGCAGGTCAGACAGACAACCCTGTGGGAGATGAGCCTCTGTTTCTCCACCAAGACCCAATGAGCTAAGACAGGTGATGACAGAGCAGAGTTTGTCGGTCCTTGCCTGTGATCAGTGAATTTTGTACAATGAAGTCCAGGACAGAAACAGGCCCCGATGCAGTGTGGGGACATGGGCAGGCTGCAAACTGGCCCTGGCAGAGCTTTTGCTTCCAAAGCCTGGGGCTCCTGGGTCACCAGGGACAGGACTTGTGTGCAAAGTGGGAAAATCCGCGGTGTGGAGCGCAGCAGCTCTGCCAGCACACAGACAGCTCTGGAGACCATCCAGATCCACCCCGGGGCAGCTGAGATTTCAGTCTAGGTCTTTGTAAACAGAGCTACACAAAAACAAGTTGTGAATGTCCCTGCTTTACTGCTCACCGAGGCTTGCCCTCAGGTCACCCCTCCGAGCATGGCCCCAGGGCTGCGGAGTTGGCCACTGCATTACACTGCCCTTGGATTCCCCTTTTGGAGGAGCAAGTCTGTCCAGCTAGCAGCCCGGGGCCGGACACCAGCCTGCGCTAGTCCTGGCCTCTCACAGTGATTTTCCACCATTACAGGGTTTATCTGCCAGCCCCGGCTGACCGGTGGCTGGGTGTCGGGGCTGGTGGCAGTAGGGCTTGCTTCCATATGGCAGCTGCTCCCTTAATAATGTTTATGGCCCTGAGCAGCAAATCCAGCCTTTACCCAGAGCTGCCAGCCTCTTCCTGCAACACAAGAGAGCAACTCAAGCCACAGAGCGGGGACTCAAGGGGCTGGGGCAAGCAGGGCAAATGGCTGGGTATTCGGACAAACAGAGAATGGGACACAAGAGCCACTGGAGACACTTGCTGAACCTGCAGCCGCCCTCCTCTCTTAGGTGGACATTGCTACCGTTGCAAACCTTCACCTGAGCCAGCTTCAAGCTAGTTTTCCAACCCCTCACCTCCGTCCCGAGGCTGGCACCGACACGTTACATCAACCCTCTGCTTCTCCTGCAACAGCCCTGCCTTGCTTGGTCCCCAGTCCCAGCCCAGGAGCAGGGACATGGAGGGAGACATCAGGGAGTGCTCCCCCTTCCCTGCAGCTTCACTGCTACCAAGGTGACACGTGTCTGAGTTTGATAAAGCCTTTCAAAGGTGGTCTGGCATTTCTCTGCACACGTTTTTTACTCATCCTTTTCATCGGGATAATTTATTCCCTCTTGCCCAACACAGCTTTAATTGAGTTCACAGCAGGATCCTGGCACCGGAGCAAAGAACCAAACACCATCAGCTTCCCCAGGCAGGGACCCCACAGGGAGCACAGGGCAAGTGCTGCGCCTGGCCAAATCCTGGCTCCTTGCACCCCATCGTGCATCTCCTGCCCACCTCGGCAGCCTCCCAGGCAGGGTGGGCAGGGAGCAGCCCAGGCAGTGCCGTTTGGCATGAGCTGGGGCAGGCGGCAGATAGACCCTGGTGAACCTGCCCCTGCCACGCTGCTCAGGATCAGGCCAAGCACAATTACACTTGCATCGCCTCTCCCCCACAGCCCACCCACATCACCCCATTTCCAAGCAGCCCTCCGTACGCTGCCTGGTGCAGCAGGGTCTGCTTTCACCCTGCACTTTCATCAGCTGCCTGCGCGGTCTCGCACTGCCGATCTCGCAAGCCCACCCTCTGCTTCAGCGCTGCCCTCCCCAGGGAGCGGGAGGCTGCGGCAGGATGCTCCCATGCACCAGGGCACTGAGGAGCAGGAGCCGCTGCTACTCCCTCCACTGCTTTCCTCTCTGCTCAGAGTCACCAGGAAAAGCCCATGCTTCTGCTGCCAGAGCATATTTGATTCTTCTGCTAACCTGACCTTATTTAGTTCATTATAAGCCCCCAGGACATTGCAACTGTAACTTAAAAGGAAAAAGAAAAAAAAAGCCTAACAAAAACACAAACCTTTTCTCTGATCAATAGTGCAGCCAACTGGAAAAGGTATAATTCAATTTGTCAGCACACCGTTATTAGTTACTGTGATGGAGCCCTTCCTCCCAGCCCTGCTTCCCTCGCCGGTCCCTTGCTACTGTCCCTGGGGCAGGGGAGCAGCCCGTGACGTGAGATGGAGCCAGGGAAGAGCTGAGACCTAGCAGCCACACACGAGCTAACAGAGCTATTGCCGGCAAGCAGCGGCAGGGCTTCACTGCGCCTGGGGAGAGGGCGAAGGAGGGAGAGACATAGGTTCCGGTGTTAAAAGCAGCGGTGACATCTACCTTGTCCTTCCATCAGCTTTGCAAACTCCCCTCCGGGGGCACACACAGTGTTTGGGGGTTGCCACATCTGCATCCTCTCCCTGAAATGCCAGTGCCACCGCTC
>NW_009192070.1:26594-47312 GCF_000690835.1 Fulmarus glacialis
TCCTCAGCAAGGACCCACCAGGGGACTGTCCCTGGGCTCGTGTTTCTGAAGCTCCCCTCTTCCTTTCTCATAGGGAGGGCTGGGGCAGGAGCACCAGTGTCCCCAAAGGGCTCTGCTATGGACCAGCTCACGGCCAGGGAGAGACCAGCAGGAAGGGAAACACACAGGGACGTGCATGGCCTCAGAGAAACAATTACCGTACGAAACAAGGGGCCGAGAGGCTTTGGGGAGCCCTATCATATGACTTCCATTGCTCTCCATCAGCAGCCTAGCCTGAAATTACCTCCCGCTGCTCCCCAGACACAGAAAAAGAAGATGCACAGCCAGGGGCAGCCGTGAATACCAAGTGGCTTCTGCATGTGCCGATCCTCCTTGTTCATCCCTCGGCACGGTGTCTCCCGGACCACCTATTTGTTCGGCCCCAAGATCCCACCGGGGAGCAGAGAGTGCCCGTTGGGCCACACCGCGCCACCCGAACCCCTGTGAAAGAGGCATTTACAGCAATACGGCTGCTCAGCTCCCTCCCCGCTCTCCTCCCCCAACTTCTTCACCAGGGAAACCTCCAGATACGCATCCAGAGATGTCTCTTTCCATTTGTTGATGTCGACAGGCATATCACACACACATTCATTATTTAATCTACCTTTGAATTGGGCTAAATAGTTCTAATGATAATTACAGAGCATTTGTATTTATAGAAAACCATCATGCACAATCTGCATCCACACGGATAATGCCACTGTGATCTATAAATATGGTAGGGGATGGTGTGGGAAGGCAGACAACGCTCTTAGTCGCCATGAAACACAAAATGCACGGATGGCCTAACCACGCGGGGAGCTATTACAGCTCTTCTCCTTTCGATCACGCCGCAAACAGAGAGCTGACATGCAGCCAGGCGACATTGGCAAGGACAAGGACGGGGGGCAGGAGCAGCCCTGCCAGCAGGGCACAGAGAGGCTGGACGAGGGAAAAGCTGCGGCAGAGCAGCCCCAGGGAAGCAGGACGGGGAGGGGATCGAGGGGAGCAGGAGCAGAGGGAAACGGGATGCAGTCTGTGCTGCCTGGCACAAAGGCTCCGAGCCCCAGAGGGGGAGCAAGGTGAGAGCCGGGGAGCCGCAGGGACAGGGAGAAGGGAAGGAGGATTCGCTGTTCCTCTTCACACAGCAATAAAAGTTTTACAGCAGCTTAGCCAGCTCTTATGATTTTATTGCCAGTATTACAGAGGTAGAGCTTCTCAAAGCCCCAGCCCCTGGAGTCAAGTTAAGATGCAGGAAGCTTGGCTTTCATTAGAAACCAAGGGGAGAGGAGAGGGGCCAGCCCTCCTGGCTGAGAACGTGAGGTGAGCCCTCCTCACCAGAGAACGTGAAAACACTAGCCTCTAACCCCAGACGGCAAATAAAAGGAAGCCAATATTTTAATATTTACTTGTTTTTAAAATTATCGTATGCCTCTGGAGTGGAGGTGTGCGGAGAGCAGGGAGTTGGGCAGCCCCGTGGTTTGGGAGGGCTCACAGGAGGCAGCGTTAACACTACCTTGCTGAGATTCTCTATGATTATCCCTGTGGTCTCCCCCCCATCTCCCACCCCAATCTTTTGTCATGTCTCAAGCTTTCCTTCCCCATCTTCCACCCCAGCACGGAGCCTCAGATCAGGCGCAAAGCAGAGACACCCCAAGTGAGCCATGAAGCCATTTCGCAGGCAGGCTCGTGCTCAAGAAGGGCAGGACTGTATGGGATGCTGCTCAGGGCTGCACAGCACGGGATCATTACATTGCCTATCCCCACACATGCACACACACAAATTACGAGTACTTATATTGCATTAGTGCCTGGAAATTTCATTCCAGTCATATCCCATTCAGTGAGATACTGCACAGATACAGAATAAGCAGCATTTTTTCCTAGAGAGAAAAGCTGTGTTTCTCTGCATATTGGTTTAAAGCAAACACAGCCAGAGGCTGTGCCCGCTTGAGTAATGGCCCACGACTGTGCCAACGAACAGGGGAGAGATGGCAGCGCAGCGCCCGTGTTCATTTGCTTTGAGATCTCCTTGTGCTGCTCCTGTAGTGGATCTACCCAACCCCGCTCTGCAGAGACCATCCTCTGCCGGAGGAAGAGTCCAGTCCAGGCCCTGTGTTTCTTCAATTTAGGGCTTTACATCTCATGTTTCCCATTGCTAATGGTCCAGGCCCTGTGTTTCTTCAATTTAGAGCTTTACATCTCATGTTTCCCATTGCTAATTTACAAGCAAATATTTAGCCATCTGGCAACCCCGTCCACTGGGCAGCAAAGCGAACCATTTGGCTTCGCTGCTGAAAGGGCAAAACCGACATTAAACTTCTCTCCCTGAACACCGGGCACCCCTTTCCAACACAGCACGGCATCCACCATTTGGCAAGCCACTCCTCCGCCATCTGCGTGGAGAACTCTCCAAAGGGCATGGAGGCCGCTAAATATAGCGGAGAAGCCTAGCAAATATTTGCAGCCAGGCTGAGACGACTTCTCTCAAAGTTATATTCTTCCCCGGACTATGTCCCTTGCCTGTGACATCTCAGATGTCCTTAAATACCTCTGCATTTTTCAGTCCCATTTCCTCTTTGGAGTCTTTCCCTTACCCCCTCTTCCCTTCTCACTACCACTCTTCACCACTACTTTTACATTTGATTTCTCCTAACACTTCCCTTCACGCTCAGAGGAGGGCTCTAGATGATGCCAACGCTCCTTTCCCAGCCCACGGATCCTCAAATGCAGAGGGGGAGATCATACAGCCCGTGGGCTGACCCGGCACTCACTTCTCCACTCCAGGACCAACTCTTGCACACAACATCCCTACTTTCACCAGCTCTGGTCCATGAAGGGCCTTGCTGACAGTCCCATCCCAACTTGCATGGGGTGTGCCATTTCTTAATGGGGCTCCCCTTTCTTTGGTTACCCAGCTAGCAGCCAGTGGCAGGCGAGAAGCTGATTTTCCCACTCCTGTGTGAAAACCCACTGTCTCAGTAACCTACCTTCTGACTTGGAGTACTTGCAGTGCCACAAGCCCTGACCTTCACATCCATCTGCAGCTTAACAGTCCCTTGCTCCTCTTCTTCCAGAAAGGCACAAGGCCAGATGCCTCCTCTGGCCTTTTAGTTTTAACCTTTCCCATGAAGACCAACGGGGACCAGGAGCAGTACCACTCATGGCACCACTGACCTGCTCGCTTTGCCCTGCACAAAGCCAAAGCTAGTAAGAATGAGGAAAACTATTGTAGTGTTGGGCTGAACCTCACTTGCAGGCTTTTTTTTTAGACAGCTTGATCCCATCATCTCTCTGCTCCCTGCAGAAAAACAGCCACCCAGTCGTGTTTTATCATAGCAAACAAACTAAGCAACAGAGAAGAAAAACAAGCACCCAGCAACCTGGGCATGGACAAGCTTGGCATGAAGACAGCCCTTGCTGCTGCACAGGTCTGAATTGTTAATAGTACAGCTCCTTTAGTTTCCTCATTGGGAGAGTAGAGAAAGGGAAAAATACAAGAGAACAAAATCCCTTTAACAATGAATTCTCATGTTCAGTCAGACGTAAAAGACAGGAGAAGGGGGAGAGAAAGAGAGAGGAAAGGATGAGAGACAATAGAAGACAGAGTACTATTTCCTCTTCAAATATTTATTTTCAGGTCTGCCTTGGAGTGCTGCTTATTGAGATATAGAGCCTTGCTGCGCAGCAGCTTGTAAGCTCCTGCTCCATGTGTTCACGGCACTGACTCATCTGGATGTCTGGAGCTGCTGGGAATTCCCACCAGCCCAGTTCTAGACCCCACAAGAGGGCAGATCTCATTTGGCTCCCTTCCTGGTGCCTCACCTCCAGGCACCTTGCCACGCCTGCTCTCCATCCCTCCATCCCAAGCCCAGCACCAGGCATCCGAGGAGCTCATCTCCTCCAGGCACTGTGCTGGACTCTAGCTGGGACCTCAAAGCACGTGGTCTGGCTCCAACCCCTGGCTCTCCAGCCAAGGCACAAACCAGTCTTGGAGCTGGGGCCCTAGCCTTGGCACTCTACACTTTGGGCACCCTCAACATTTGCCATGACACCCTCAGGACAGCAGAGGTGGCCTGCATGGAGATAGGAAATTCTCCATGCGGTCGAGCTGAAAGTAGTGTCCAAGCAAGGTGGTAGAGAGCCCCGGGCTGCTGGAAGTGACATATCTTGGAGGAGAGCCAGAGCTGACATCCTGATCACAGACAGCAATTAAGAAATTAAGCTATCAGAGAGGCTTTTTGGGAGGGGTGAGTGTCTGTGGTTTGGTCAGACGCCAGAGCAGGTCAATAACATTTGTCCTTCCCCTCTCCGCTGCAGATGGAGATCCTCCCCTGCTCCTGATCCCAACGCGGCCGCACAGCTCCCTCCTCCCACCACCATGCACTGTGGAGGACACATGGCGGCAGAGAGGGAGAACATCAGGACTCTGCAAGACAGTGATGGTGGGGAGAGGGGTTGGACAGGAACCGCCTTGAGAACTCCAGCAAAATCAGCTTCATCTTCGCCGAACTATAGCCCCTAGCTATAGCTCGAGCCCTATTTTGCAGGGAAGAACAGGAACTTTCAGCAAAGCTCCCTGAGCAGATACCAGGAGCCATTCCCCACCAAGCCCATATCCTCTGGGGCGGCCCTTGGGCAGGCCCAGGGTGCCTGGCACTGGGGCCCGCTGCCACAGGCCACGCGACGCAGCACATGGTGCATCCAGAGCAGTCCTTGGGGTGGGGGTCCCGCCACCAAGCAGAAACGCCTCCACGTGACAGATTACACACAGGACCTACAGCGAAAGCAGGGGCATCCCATCCGTTATCTGAAACGCTACCATCCTCCAAACGATGGGGCCTGCAGGTCATGGGGGAAAGTCCTTCGCTCAGCTAGAAACCCTGATTAGCCCTGATTACTGCCATCTCCTGTGCAGCTCAGCTTCACGTACCAGGTAGCAGAAACCACGACAGCCACCGTGCACCTGCACAAGCACCACGACAGCCACCGTGCCCCTGCACAAGCTCACAGCCTCTCGCTGGCCACTAAATTACACGTCTGAAACTGAGAAAGCTGTGTTTCCTTGTCTGAAAGACTGTGCTGGGAACCACATGGAGAGAAACCCAGCTGTGTCCCCAGACACACACCGGAGTGTGATGGACTCACACCCCCGCCTCTCCCAGAGCAGCACACAGAGCTCTCCGGCACTGCGAGCACCACGTCCTCCTCCCCAGCCCCCGTCACTCGGCGCGCTCCTCCCTGCCGCGCTCCCGCGTGCCACGCACACTCCTGCCCCAGCCTCGCGCGCTTGTGCGCGCATCTGCGCTTGCACGCCTGTAGCCACACGCAGACAGCTTCCTCTCCGTGCTGGGCCTGAGAAATATTGATTTCTTTCCCCCCTGCAATATTTCGCTTGGCTGAGCAGATTTAGAATTGAAGAGTCAGACTTTGCCTAGAGACCAGAACCATATTTAATTCCACGGTTTAAAAAGCCCTGGAGCAGGTTATTCTTATTTTAAACTACCAGTGCATTTAAAAGCAAGTGACATTTCGGGGGGATGGGATGGGAGATGGCTGGTGCCCTCTGCCTCGGTCCAGCCGGCACTAGGAAGAGTTTCGCAGCTCCGCTGCTGCCGCACCGCAGCCCCACAGCCCCATCAGCTGCTCTGCCCATGCCAATGAGAGGCAAGGGGTGGTGGCGAGCTCACGATCAAAGCTCAGGAGACCTGTTTCCATGTCTTTCTAACCGAGGAGAAATGAGAGAAAGAAAAGAAAGGAGAAAGCAAAGGTGTGAAAACCTCTGATGAAAATTGCTCGGTGCATTGAGGTTTCACGATTCATGTTGTCTGCTCCTGTACCCAGGCCCTGCTCATGGAGCAGAGTCCTCGGTAATGAGCAATTTGCAGATATTGAACAAAGACACGGTGCCTCATCCAGAGGACGGTCCCTGATGGTGCATGATCACGGAGCAGCACTGCTGGAGGGCAGAGCCGTCTGCATCCACCTCCCCGACAAACACTCCCTCCAGCCTGCTGTAAGTCAGGGCGGCCGCTTATCCCCACAGCGGCACCGCCACAGCTCCCAGCCACGCAGCCTCAGCTCGGATTTCCAAAGGAGATGCACCACTAACTTTTAAGGGAGAAGGCGGGGGGAAAACACAATAGCAAAGACTCGCCCAAAGCATCTGTGAGCCTATGCCAGGTCCAAGCAGTTGTGCACAGACCAGGCTTGACACACACACACACTGCCCGCTCCGTGCCACGCAGGGTGCCCAACTGCTACCCAACACAGCGGCAGAGGAAAGACCAATGTCCCCAAAATGGAGGGTGCAGCTCAACAGGAGGAGGTGTCCAGGCAAGATCAGCCCTGCCAAGGGATGGGTGAAGGTACACTCGAGAAGACGAAAGAAAACACAGGTCCCTACACACTGCCCTCATCTCTAAGGACTCTCAGCGCAGGCCCCACTCCACGGCCATCACCCTGCCCTGGCTGAGGCAGGCTGGTTGGTGGGTTGAGCACGCAAACCTCCACTGTCCCCCGCTTTGCCTCAGGCACCATCTCCAGGTCCCTGCCACTTCCAGCCATCCCCAGCAGCCCTGCCACATGCCCATGGAGCAACAGGCAAACAGATGTTCTTTACAACCTCTAAATAACGAAGATGAAGACACCAGGTGCCAGGCACCTCAAGGGCACTCTGGTATGCGTGTGCATGTGTACACACACACACACACACGTGTCTACCGAACAGAAAGAGATCAGCAACAGGACCAAGTGCTGCTCCAGGGGCCCCCGCGGGGCTGGAGATGGGCTCAGCTGGGCTGCAGCGAGCAGCCAGGGGTCTGCTCTGTCTCGCACTGAGAAGGCAGAGGCACCAGAGAGCCGCTCCTCTAGCTGGGAGACCAGTCTAGCAGGGCTGTGGTTTGCAACCCGGGAGCTGCGGAGCCCACGAGGAGCTACAATTCAGTGGGAGACATGATTCACAGCAGGGCGAGCTGCGGGCTCCCGGGGGCCGGGGGTGAAGGCAGCCCCGGGGGCTGCGGTGGGGGCTCAGGACAGCTGCGGTACAGGGAGATGTAGCGCCTACCGCAGCAGCCCGTGCATTAGCTCGCTGTGGTCTGCTATGACACAAAACATTGTTAGCTGCGGCATTGTATTTTGACTGAAGCAGACAAGCAGGAGAATGAAAACGGATCCTTTTATATAAGCTCCCGCAAATGCTGGAACAGCTCTTGACATCTTTCCCCAGCTCTGCTCCTTGCTGGTCCTCGTGTGCGTGAGGTGGGGGGCGAGCCGGGATCACCCCAGGGCGGGGAAGGGAGCTGCAAACTGCTCCTGGCCTTGAAAGCATTGGTTTGGGCAGTGGGGTGGCACCCCTCGGGGGAGCACGCCGAGCAGCCCGATGGGACGGTTTGGACCTGGTGCTAGGCAGGCCAGGGCTGTGGGGTACGGATGCCATAGGGCACCCCAGCACTGAGGGGCAAGGCTGGAGGCAGGTACAGCTTAAACTCAAGCTCATCTCTGGCTAATCCCAGGCAGGGGCGGCTCCAGCGAGACTTGGTCACTTCAGTACATAACGGGGCCGGGGCTGCCCTGAGCTTGGGCGCAGGGAGGTCACGTACTGGGGGGCTGTGTGGGACCCACCACGCCTGAGGAAAAGTCTGAGTGAAGAGGAGACAGCTGAGACACAGGGCAGGAGGAATGAAAGAGCACAATTAGCTGTGGTAAAAGCCAAGGCTGTGGAAGCACATTACCATTAGTGTAATTATTATTGCAATTCCTTTTTTTCCATATTTTTGACAATTCAGTAAGAATTGGTTTAATGGAAGAAAACTTCTTCTGTTAAACGCTGGTGAATTTAAAATGTAGAGAAGTGCAATAGCGTTTCACTTTACATCTGGACATTTCTAAGGATTTACCCATTTCTTTAAGAGAAAAGTTGAGGAACTTTTTCTTTCTGAAGGAAAATGGCAATCACTTCATACAGAAAACAGCAGAATGAAACCCTGGGACATTTTTGTTTGTTTGTTTTTCTGCCACAAAAACAATTCGGCAAAATAGCCATGTCTGCAAACTTCCAGTGCCGCTGAAGATGCATTTTTCTCAACAACAACCACCAAAAGAACAAGCAGCAGCTTCTGCAATATCTTCTCTGAATCTGCTGAGACCGGCCAGCGTCACCTGAGCTACTGAAAGCTTTGGCACATGGGTGCAGCCAGGGCACCCCTCCTCCTTCCCCCACCCTCCCGGAGAACCAGCACAGGCAATAACTACCCGCAATGAAATGGCATTTAAAGAACAAAGTCTATGAGGAGAAAGTCAGAATGAATCAAAGTAGTATATAAAAATTAAAAAAGCATAGCAATTAGCTAAACTGTTAAACAGGTATTAAATAAAGTTTCCTGAATGTCAAGTTGACATGTTTTTTATGTTCAGGAAAGGAAAGGAGTCCCTTGAGTTAGTCTCCCTGCTCCAGGGCTAGGCATTAAAGGCTCCTGGTGGATGTCACTGGCTGAGGTCCCTTTGACCTGGCTGCTGGATGCAGCACACACCTCCCAGCCAACACCGCCCCGGCTGCCCTCCTCCTGCATCCTCACCAGGGGATGGTGCAACGGGAGCTGCTGGCTTGGGCAGGGCTGTCCAAAGCTGGGGGCTCTGCACTGCTTCAGACACATGGGGAGGGGAGAGCTGAGCGATTGCTTGTCTCCCACCGCTATCCAAACGCCACCAGGGCCCTTACACGAGGGTGCCTTTGCATCCCTGGCTTGCCATCTCTCCTCCAAGTAGGACAAAACAGCGGGGCTGCTATCAGACACATCTCCACTTTCACCTCTCCCGCAGGCACCAGCAACAATTTTCCCTCTCTGGGGAAAGCAGCTTTGTTTAGCAGCATGTTACCTGTCAGCAAAGGCTCTTCCCTCAGCACCTCCTGAAGCGAGTAAAACCTTTCTTTTTGGGGAGGAGGGGAGATTCTCCCTCCTGCAGCAAACACTGCCAGCAACCTGGCACGAGAGCGAGCACCTTGGTGGCTTCACAGCAGGAGCCGAGAGGTGGCCTGGCTGCCTTGCTCCCCACATCTACAGAGCAAACATCCAGCTGCTCAGGAGCACCAGGCAGGCTGATACATTATTTCATGCCTGCACGGAAGATAACTATGGATACAGAGACATGTATATATGCATATATATGTATTTCTGATTTCTCCTGTGCTTTGTATATATATAACCCAGAAACTTAACTAGTGAGATACCAGCAAACCCATCAAACGAAGCAATTTGTCTCAGACAATTGCCTGAGCTGCCTCCAATGTTGCTGTCTTGCCACAGACAATAAGAGGCTCTTAAGTGTCCCGAAATTGTAACTGCAAGCTCCCCAATGCTCTCACCCCTACCCTTCGCTCCTTTCCCTCAAGCTTCTTCCCGTGTTTCTCCAGCAAAACACTCTTACACAAATAAACATGCAGGGAGGCACAAAAGGCATTTTGTCTAGGATTTCAATACAACCACATATTTCTCATTCAAATATTCAGCTGTTTCCTTCAGAGATCAAAAGCATAGCACTGAAATGAGGTGAGGCAGAAACATCCCAAGCCAATAGCTCGAACTTCCCTTTCATTCTTCTCCTGGCTGAGGGAGCAGACGGAAGAATCTGTCACCCCCATCGCGGTGGCTCCCAGGTGTCACAGACCCAGGGCACTTGTGCACACAGGTACAGCCCTGCCACACCACCCATCTCTGCACAAAGCCCCACACAGCCATAGATTACAACAATGGCCATTAAAGCCTTTATGAGCAACGTCTGTGCAACAGGCAGGTGAGCTGGGTGCCACGAGGTCTCCAGAGAGGTGCAAGCTGGGGCTGGCACATCCTGCACCAACTGGAGAAAGCTCCCTGCTACCAGAAACCTGGATCAGGGTCTGGCCCAAGAAAGGGTCCCCATGTCCTGTACCAGCACCCAGAGAAGCCACGGCTCGCTGCACAGGGAGGAAGAAGGCACAGCCATGCTGCTTCCCTGGTGCACAGCCTCCTCCAGCATGGCCAGCACCGGAGCATCGCTAGCACCCACTGCCACCTTCCCCCAGTGGAGCGATACAGAGAGGGAAGGATGCACGGGTGAAGTGCACCCTGCCCCGAAACATGTCCACAAGCCTCCCCTGCACCCCTACCTTCCAGCCAGAGACCACCTGCCAGCCTGAACTGCACCATGGGCTTGGGTTTGTTAACAGGGACTGGCTCCCCTGCCCAGCAACCTCCACGGCTGAGCTTTTTAGCCCTCCTTCTGCCTCAAACAGCCCTTTCCCCAATGGGCACCTACATGATGGGGCAACAGGGCTGAGCCCTGGCAGCTGCCCTGCTCCCTTCCCCACCTTGGTGAGGAAGGTGCTCAGAGTCATGGGGTTTGGCACGTATATTGTATATAATATATGAACTCGTACCAGTTTTATAAGCCCCTCCTGGCTCAAATCACATTGTAATTCTGAACAGCCTTAAACTCATTTAAATCCTAATAAAAACACCGCCCTGCATTTGCATTCGCTGCTCGCTGGTCCCTGCGGCTGCTGTGACAGCGGTTCCTGTGGAACCGATAATGCTCGGGATGCTGCATACCGGAAACCATCCCTCACAGGCAGGGTCGGGACGTGCACTTAATAGGACTATTAAAAAAATAAATGCAGGAAATGGACCTCCAGACTGATTCAGGATGATGCACGGAGCAGCCGGGTTTCACAGCAGTGCTGAAACCTCAGTGTCCCACCTCCTGTGGGATCCCAGAGGAGGATCAGGCCACATACGTGGCTCTGACAGAACAAGGCACCTGCAGACAGCACTGTGAGGGGTTTTTAAAAGAGGACAGGGAATGACTAATGAATTACCAGCAAATAGTAAGCGCTGTGGATGTTTGTGCATGAATGGCACAGGCGCCCTGGGGGCGGATAGGGACAGATGTCCAATGTTGCCTGGTGTGCCAGTGAAGGGGGGGGCTGCCATTACAGCTTGGAGGCATGTCACACCACAGGGAAGGTGCTGTGACTGTGTCTCACAGCGCATCCTCCACCCCCAGGCCACCGCGATGAAGCACCAGTCCTGCCCTTCCCTCCCGAACACAGACAAGTGGGATTTGCTCTGGCTGTGCTGGAGGACGCAGCGAGGGGCTGGGTGGTGGGGACCCCGAGAACCCCAGCTGCCGTCAGCAAGCCTGTACAGCTCCCCCACCTCACCCCAGGCACAGCGGGAGCATCAGGTCAGCACTGACCCAGGCCCTGCCCAGATGCCCAAGATCATCTCTCCCACCCTCCCCAGCTCTGCTGCTCCACCGCTCCCTACAGCATCCACGTGCCCCTCTGCAGCCTCTTGCTTCTTTCCTCCATGTCCAGCTCGGCTCCATTCCCAGCCCTCCATCCCGCTCACCCTCCTCGGCACCCGCCCAGCACTTTAAGCCTCGCTGTTTTTGGTGATGACATTAATAAGCTCCTCTGAAACAGTGAGATTATGAGCTATACCCTTGCAGCAATAGAAATACTAATTATTACAGAGATAAATGGGAATATCAATGATGAAAGTCAATATTATTGCCGCCTTTGTTCCTGTTTGTTTTATTTGTAGATGAAAAGACCACTCAGCCTGTCTCCCCAGGATGTGGCCGGGAGCTGGAACAGCTCCTCTTGGCAGGCTCATCCAGAGCCATGCTCTGATAAGAAATCATACTGCACACATGCTTGCAAAGGGCTCTCTAAATCAGCAGCTCTCAAAAGCAGGCTTTGTCTTTGATTGATTCATAAAACTGGAGCTGCCTCCTTTCCCCACTCCAGTACCAGGCGAGGGAGAATTTAGGGGAGGGGGAAGGTGTAACGTGGGTGGAAGTGATTAATTGTGGAACACAGCACCGTGCTGAGAACGCTCCACCATTTGGCTGGGTTTGACGCTCACGCCTTCATCCTCCTCGCCCACTGGTTTAGCCACCAAGATGGGAACCAAGGACCCCTCCCAGGCTGCGACACCGACTCTCGGGCTGACCTTGGGCAAATCCCCCAGCGCTGCTGCAGCCAGGCGAGCGCGCACAACAGCAATGTTGCCTTATTCAGCAAGTCTGCTCCCTCCGTGTATTCTGAGTCAGAGCTGCTGATTTCTGTGACAACAGACTTTTTTTCTAAGCCCTATTAGCCTCACAGAGCTAACGCAGCTAAGAGCGAGTGAATGGGATGCTAATTTTGGATCATACCTAACAGCGTCAGGAGAGCGGTAAAAAAAACCCTCCCTGCAGGCAGGCGATGTGCTCCCCAGGGCCCCGACCCACCGCCATCCCCCCACGTCTGCGGGAGGCAGGGCACAGCAAGGAGGCAGCGGTGGGATGCACCCCAGTGCACAGCCCAGCACACCCGGAGCACAAGCGACATTTTTCTTGTTCCTAGTACACCCTAATATGTCACTAAATCGCCTCCATCCCCTTCCAAGTCCTCAGTCCATCTCCAAGTATCAATACAGTGATCGCCTCCCTCTAACGAATACAAACCAGCCCAGTCCCTCCCCATGCTAATGAGAGCAAACATTCCTCCTGCCTCTCTCCAAATGCAATGAAACCAGGAGAACTGGAAGCCTTGCAGGAGTAATTATGCCAGTTTTTAGAAAGAAACCAGCCTGTCCTGAATATTTCATGGAAGGTAATTTTTTTTAAAGCTTTTTTAAAAACCTCCCCCACCCCGCTTTGTGCATGTCAGGGTGCAATTAAGCAGAAAATATCAGCACGTAAACCCAAAGAAACTGCCATGCACACCCAGCTCCTGCTCTCGCTTGCTCCCGCTTCTTCCCTGCATTTAACATTAACATGACATCCCAAGCTGCGTGTGCGCAATACTATCTCCTACCCCGAGACAGGGAATAGCTGTTTGACTGCTAGAAAACCTCAAATGCCTCCCAGCCTCGCTAACACGGCGCCCAAACTTCTACCACATATAGTCCCCAATGGTCCTGCCAGGGCTCCCAGGCACTGCAAAGCCCCTAAGCATCAGGCACCCCACATGAAATCCCAACACCGCAAAGCTCTCCAGAGCCACTGGACTGTGGTGGTGGCATCCAGGTTTGCACCAAGGGCCAGCAGCTGCCTGCATGGTGCCATCCTTGGGCTGCACACCCTGACTCCCTGCCTAGCTTATTAGCATTTTGCACAATTAATATTTATTTTTGCAAATGTGCTACAAAAAATGTTAAACAAGAATCCCTATGTTAATGGCTTTGTCAGCCCTCAGAGCAAGATGCTTGGAGAGAAATCTGATTTAATCTAGAAAGCCAGGTGGGAACCAGGTTCCGTGTGGAAAAGAAATTCAGGGCTTTTCTTGGCCCTGCTGGGGTGAAGGAGCAGACCTTCCAAAACAGCACCTACCAGAACAGGCTACAGACACCTCTCCCTCTGTTGCATTCCTTCCCTCCAGCCTTGTTCTCTCTTCTCAGCTCTTTCCAGCCACCCTATTTAACCACAGCTTTTGGACCAGCTGAAGACAAAAGCATCCCTAGTGTCCCCACTGTCCCATGCAACTTTCCTGGAGACAGTCCCAACACTGCTGCTACTCCTACATAAGACATCCCCCCCCCCGCCCCTTCTGGAGGCACCAGCTGGTCCCCTTTGGGGACAGCATGGGGTGGCAGGGGGTCGCAGGCAGGGTCTCATGATGAATGGGAAGCCAGGCTCTGTTGCAGTGATTTTCCTTGCTCTGAGCTAGGAGATTGTTCAGCAAAATGAAGTTATCAGGGGAGGTAATGTTTTCCACTTGACAACTTGTATTGCTCTTTTCAAACAAGTGCTGACCTGCACAGTGCGGCACGCTCCCAGGATAGCCACCTTCTGGTAAGTGAGCTGCCCTCCCTCTCCTCCCCTCACCAGTGCCTGCCATGCCAGGTGCTGGCACCCAGCCCCTTCCCCTCTCATTCTTCCTGCACCCCCAGGTCCCCCACATCCTCCTCCCTGCTCCTGGCCACCCTCACAAGGGGTTTCTGGCCCATTGCAGCATGAGATGGGGAGCCTGGGGTGCCCCGTTCACATTTATAGGCTTTTGACATAACCCTGATGCTGAGAACTTGCTTTTAAAAAGTGAAAATCCAAGACGCTTCTGGGACACAGGGGCTTAGTGGAAAGCTTGACCTATTGCAAGTCTGCGACTGCGTCAGCAGAGCTAGCAACAGCAGAGGGGAGAGGGAGGATTTTTTGGGAGCATTTATGGCACACGGATTCAGAGAGGAAGAGAAATATCCCTCAGAAACCACATAGGTTCAAAGATTTGCTCAGTTTAAACACTAAAAATTCATGCATTAAAAATCCACTCAGGTTCAGCCCTGCTTCAGAACTAAATAAAACCTCTGACCACATCATTCCAGCCCAAGGTTCACGGTCTCCTTGGGGAGAGGGCTTACGCATCCGCTCGAGGCTCAGGCCGAGATGCCCCCTCCCAGTGCCGGGTCCTGCTTCACTCTGGGCTTTTGGGGAGGGCGAGGGGCTGTACGCTGACCCCGGGGTGTTCAGAACCCCGAGATGTGGTTGCTGCCCATCATTATGCCACGTAGCACCTGGCTGCCCTGGTCTTGCACTAGTTAGTGGAGAGACCAGGCTGAGAAACAGACTATACCACCCCCTCCATTATCCCAAATTTCCAGGAAATAACTTTTTTTTCCTTTCTCAAAGGAAAAACAAAACCACCTCATTTTCTAAATACTGTTCTTAGGAAAAATCTTCAACTTTTACAAATGGCACTCTGGAAGAAAATATTCAAATCGAAACCAAAATTAGATGGCTCTCAGTGCTTTTTTTTTCAGGGAGGACTTTAACCAGCACAACCATTTCCCAGCAGAATTTTGTTTTGATAGAAGATTGCTAAGAATAAATGTGTTTCAGGGCTTGTTGCTGAGGTGGTGTTTTGACAGAAAACCGCTATTTCCATGGTCCCTCCACTCGCTCTGCCAGCCCTGACATGGTGGGAACTCCTCTGACCAAGCATCCTTCACACACAGCTCTCCCCACATCCCAACCTGCAAGGAGTGCCCACGGGAGCAGGGAGGGACAGGTGCCTGGGAGGCTGCTGAGCAAAAAAGGGGAAACGGCAACAAGAAGCTAGAAATACCTCTCCGACGGCCCCTCTCGTGCAGGAACGTGAGGCAAGGTGAGGACACAGGCCCCTTTTTTGGATGCATCAGGTTGAGTCTATGCAGCCGGCTCTTTGCTTTGAGCAAAGAACATGATGTAAAGGGGAAATTATATATCTGTGTGCATGTGTGAGCGTGAAAGCCAGTTCTGCCTCGCTGTTTTGATTCCCTTTTCTTTGAGCCCAACATGGGCAGTCCCAAGAGAGCCCCCTGTGCTCTGCCCCAAGCAGAGGTATCCTGTGGTAGCAGCCACAGCACCAAGATCACAGCCTACCCTGCCATCTCCTACCACCTTGGACAACATCCAATTTGAACAATTCCCCTCCCCAGCTCTGTCATATGAAAGATGCTTGAATCATCCTAATTTTTTTTTTCATTAGGAAACTAAATTCTGCTCTTCACGGAGAGATCCCTTTGTTCTCTCCCAGGGACTGACATCCTGGGAAATTGCCTCAGCCCAGCCAGCTCTGATGTTTGCTGTCTCACACATTGCCTGCATCAAACTGACAGTTCACAGCTTTTAGCTGGGGATTTGTATGTACAGTACAAGCTGAAACCTGCTCCCATCTTTTAACTGTCCCGACAAGAGCACTGGAAGGGGGCTGAGTCAGCAGACAGTGCGCAGGCGCCGTGCAACGGTAATAAAGACATCTCAGAAAACACTGCCTTTTGAGGACCCTCTCGCCTGCCCTCTCCTGGAAGATGAAACTATTTCTGCCCAGCATCCCCCAGGCTGCAGTGTTCGGCTGGTTCACTCCATGCAGGCAGCGTTTGCCCCTCGCCGACGCAATACAAGTTGGAGCAAACCCACCTGCCTAAGCAGAGCCATACTGCCCCATGACAAAGCCCTCCTTTCTCAACAGTGCCACCGTCTAAATATTCATTTTGGATGCCTCCCCTGCCACCCCGGTAAAACCCTCCCCTGTGCAGGCATGATGGATTGAACATTTCCTACCTGTTCCAGACATGCAGGCAGCACCCGCCCCAGATCCTGGTTGAAAGCTGCATTGCCATATGCCCCAGGAGGGCTGGGTGGCAGCCCCAGACTACAGGGGAGAAGGCATTTCTACCACACTTATGGCAGCAGAAACCAGTCCAGTCCTGGACTCAGCAGGACTGAGGCATGCGAGTGCCTTATGCTCAGCAACACAACAGCGCCCGAGCTCGTGTGCCACCTACCCGGGTCAGATGAAGGCAGGATGCTGGGGGATCAGATGCCAGGGGCGCGCAGGGCTTTGGCCTCTCCTCTGCTTTCCACTCATGCACTGTGGGCAAAACGATATCGCAATTAGGGCTTTAAACCTGGCATTTGAGAGGCACACAGGAGAGAAATTAAAAAGCCATGAATGCTTTTCCCCTCTCCCTCCCAAAACCAGAGCTCAGCTGAGCTTAATCTTCATCTGAGCTGATATTTAAAAGCTATAAATCAGGCTGCAACAGACAGAAAAACACAACTACCAAAATTTAGTGGACCCGCTGCTGAAAGGACCAAAATGAACTGCTTAATAGAAGCCATTTTCCCATGGAAATAGAGCAGGCCTGTACTTAGCAGAGCATTGATCTACTGACAGCTACTGGGACAGATTTGGGCCAGAGCACTTGGGAATCGTTTGCAGTGATCTCTCAAGGAACACATGCTTGCAAAAGCCCTCTGAAAAACACTGTTGTAAAACAGTGCTGTAGCTGTCTACAAGGCCAGATAGCACTTGCTGGCCAGCATGGGCTCACCCCGCCCTCAGTAAGCCTCCCTAGGCAGGCAGCACTGCCAGGGCAGCTCAGACCCAGCCCTTGCTCCCAGCTGCATCCCTGTACCCCAGCCTCGGTAGCTCCAGGTTGTGCAGAGCAATAAAATGCTTCACCCAGGACAAGAATTACAAAACACCACTAAAGCCCAGAGCCGCAAAAGGGTCTCGCAGCTCAGGACCCCAGCGATGGAGCACGAGGCTCTGGCTGGGGGACACTGCCTCCCACAGACCCGGGGCATTTGGGGGGTCCCCCATAGATATACTGGGCTTTGGAGATGCTGTGTTACAGCCAGGGACAGCCCAAAACACCGCCCAGAGCAAAGCACCATCACACCTCTCTGGGGACAGTATGTCCCCAGGATGCCAGGAGCTCCAGTCCAGCCAAGGAGCGCACAGGGACAGCAGCCTGTCCCACCCCACCCCCCGCAGCCTCACCCTGCATTGCCATGCTCCCTAAACCCAGCTGGGCAAGCTGACCCCTCCGCCCACCCCGTCCCACAGCTGCCCCACACACAGGAGGCCGCACAGCCCGGTCAGGCTGCCAGCACCGGAGTGCCCAAATCCACCACGTCCCAGCCCCAGGCTCCCCTCCCCGCTGCCGCCACAGCCGGGGTACGCGCTGGCCAGGGCAGCGCAGGTACCACGGCTCCGACTCTCCTGCCATGTGTGGCAAGAGGAGTGTCCCACATTCACCTTTTCTCCTGCCACAAACCATTTCCCACCACAATTTTCACTGTTTCGAGGGATGAGGTCAAGGCAGGGGGACGTATTCCTCCTTTTTGGGAATAAAAAAATATTTTTCCGAATCCTGAGTAGCTCCACAAGCGGGGTGGCTCAGGGGAGCCTCAGGAGACATGAGCACTGCTGGAGGGGCTCCAGCCCCACCGCGGGACTCTGCCTGCCCTTCCCAGCACAGGGACACAGCGCTGGGCTGGCCAGGAGCCTCTCACCTGCCTGCTAGCTTTTCCGAAGCAGTTATCATCTGAGATAACCCAGGAAAGCAAACCCATCTCATTTCCAGAAGCGTTGAGTGCTCTTGGCACTTACTGGCTTCAAAGCCAGGTGCTCATTGCCCCCAGCCCTCGGCTAATTCTCACCATCCCATGGTCTCCACAACAGCAGCAGAGAAACAGATGACTTGGAAGACACGTGGGGCAGAGAAGGCACAGGCAAGGGGGATGCAGCGCTTTCTCTGTCCAGCCACCTGCGCCAGCCCCCTTACGCACATAGCTGCTACACAGGCTGGATCTATAATAACAATTAATGGTTCATTGTTTGTGGTGGGGTTTTTTATTCCCATTATTGACTACGCCTCCTTATGAACTCGTATACTTAGCAGATCTTGCAATGATCCCAAAAGCTACCAAAACAAACCTTCCATGTAAAAACTAGGAGCAAGCCAATGCCTCTGCTTTAAGGGAACACAACCTGTCCAACACACTTCAAAGGACATCTGAAGTCCTAACATTGCTCAAGAGCCTGCAGAAAGCATTGAAAAGTGGGAAACAACTTATTTGGTTATTTATTTATTTTTGCTTTCACACATCATTTATTTTAAGAGACTAAAAACATGTTTATGAATTTAACATATTTAAAATGGGCTAAAATCTGTTTAGCTAGGAAGGAAAACAACTCTCCCACCCCAAACTTCTTGTGGGCTGGGACCTGCTTTTCAATCTTCCACCCACAGCAAATATTTCCATTCCCTTTTTAAGCTGAAAGGCTGCTTCTGGGGACAGATCAGGGAGAGGACCTGTGGGGGGGCTGTTCCACTCTCCCTCCGTCATTGACCCAAGTACCCCTTACCCAAAGAGTCAGGGACACCCGGCCAGAGGGGTCAACCAAGAGACAGGGGACAATAAAGGCATCTGTGTGTGGGGAGAGCATCCAGGGAGGATAGGATAGAAAAAATGAGAAGCCTTCCTTCCTCCTCCTCCATCAGCAGCTTTCCACAAGGAGGATCAATGCAGCCCACTGTAACTGCACCGTTGTTCCATTTTTAATTAATGAAAGAAAAAACTAATCATTGAATTAAACTTCTCATTACTCCAGCTGAATACCCACTAAGTAAATTTAATTACTATACGAATTGGGTTTCTCCCTGCCTGTTTCATTAGCTACTGATAAAGATGAAGAGGGGGAAAAGAGGGAGAGATGAAAATGGAGAAAGAGAATGGAAGATGGGAATAATAAATGCAAAAACAGAGGTAAATGATTCAGCAGGTTTCAGGAGCTTCCAGTAAGGGCCGGGGGAAAGACCCTTCCACCCCTCCCAAACCAGGCTGGAGGGATTCCCTGTGGGATAAACCCCCTTCCCCCTGCCCAGGGACAACCACCATCTTCCAGGCCCATATCATGTGTAGCACATAGAGCCCCACGAGCTCTGCTTCTCTGCATCTACCCCACATCCCAGAGGCTGGTCCCTGCTCCAAGCACCCAGAAGCTGAGCTGTGCTCCGGCACGGGCACACCGCAAGGACCCCTTGGTGTGGAGGCCACAGGGATGAGGGTCCTACCACCCTCCCCAGCACTGCCACTTGCACACCCTGGGTGCACGGCCACCTGCAAAACAGCAGACAACACAACTGGCTCCCCTCCAAATAAGGGCAGACACTGATTTCAGATCTTGATCCCTTCTGATCTCACATAGCTCTGAAGAGACAATTTTTGTCTCTGCGACAAAGGCAGCAACCCTGTAACACTTCAGCAGGGAGCCAGCGCCGACAAAAGCATGGGGAGCACACGAGAATGGATATCAAACACCTGCTGTCCCACCACATACCGAGACACCTGCCTGGTACTCTTTGTATTTTAAGCCTTTCTGCTAGAGTGGGAGTCCTGTGCGCCCAGGCTGCTGGGAGCCGGGGACATGCCAGCAGCACGCTCCTCCTAGGAAATCAGCGGAGGATGCATTCCCGCAGCTCCCCCACCCCACGCTGCTGCACAGGTTTTGTTTATGGCACAATTTTGGGTCTCTCCTACTCTCCCACTACAATTCAGCCCTCCATTCCTCATTCCCGATGAAGGGCATGAGCCATCGTGGGGCAGGTACAGCCCCACACCAGGGAGGAGTCCAGCAGCCCCCACCACACATAGCCATCTCCCTTCCAGCACATGCCTCTGCAATGTGACTGTTGACAAGGTCACATTTGGGATAAACTGGGGGTGGAGAGGGTGTAGTAAATGAGAAGTGCAGCCTCTTTCTCTCAGAGCATGGTGGAAGGGCTACCTAGGTGCTCACAGTGATGGGATTTGGCAAGTATGGTCAGACCATCTCCTCCTTGTCATTAAGGGGCCAAGAGGAGCTCATGCAGGCTTCTTCTGCAACCCCACAGGTAGGGTCTTGTTCACCGGAAGGTACTGTCCCTCTGCTTTGCATCGGCAGCTTGTGGCCCTCACAGTGCCCAACTGCTGCTCTTCTGCAAGCCAGGGTGCTGCTAGGAGATGGGGTTTTTGGGGTTTCTCCCTCATTCCCATGACTTTGCTACCTCTTCTGACCTCAAACCAAGCTGACATGTTTGAACCCTTCACCTCCATGCTTAGGCCATGCAAATCAGCTACCTGTCTCCCTTCCCTCTTTGCTGCTTCCCCAGCCCCCTCCTGCTCTCCTCCCTCCCCAGCCCAGCCAGCTCCTTCCCCAGAGGGGTTTCTCCTGTGCAGGACGAGCCCAGCTGCAAACACTTTCCAGGCAGACCAGAAGCTCCCTTCAGTGTCACATCAATCCCCCCCTAAACCAGACTTTCTCAAAGACTGGATAGGGAAAGCACCGGGATAACAGGCACAGATGCTGTGAGGAGCAAACGGGGCTGGGTGAGACCTGCCATGCACCCGTGGCACCCAGCAGCAGCC
>NW_009192070.1:47331-72527 GCF_000690835.1 Fulmarus glacialis
ACAGCCTCGGGGCTCCATCCCATTCCCAGGGGGATGCCGGCTCCCAGGTGGGCTCAGCATAGCATGCTCTCCTCGCAGGCACAAGCTTTCTGTGGGAGCTAATTTTAGCTACGGCAGAGTCTCTCCTGCCATCCCTGAAGTCATTGGTACAACATGTTCTGCCACCACACGCTCCTCCCAAGCTCTCACTCAAAAAAACCCAACGATGCATAGTACATGCGTCGCAGCTCCGACTCCCTCGCACGCACAGAGCGAGTAACCCCGCAGGTTTTGCGGCCGCCGCCTCCCCGAGCTCTGCGCTGTGGGCAAGGCTCCCTCCTCCTGCCTGCCGGGGCTGCCCAAACTCCCTCACACTGCCCACCAGCCCAGCAACCCCGGTATAACACCCATTTCTTTCAACCCCGACAGCAACATATTCTGAGGATTTGGGCTGGGAAAACAGGGGATGGGGGGTGGTGTTTGCTTGTTTTTTGTTTTGGTGGCCAAATTGAGAAAAGTAATTCAGGTTGATTGAAGTAATTTTTTTTTCTTTGCCAGATTTTAAAACCCCAGTAATAATCTGGGGCTGAACGAAACATTTTGTTTGGTCTGAAGTGAAGCTTTCATTTTGTTTGTAGGTGGCTTGCCCCCCCAACACTGAAAAAAAACCCTAGAAAAAATTCAAAATGAAATGTCATCTCGAAACAGATGGCTGAAAGGTTTCATTTTGAAAATGTCAAAAATGAAACTTTTCAGTGTTTCACTTTTTTTTTCCCCAGCCAAAACCACTTGCTAAACACAACCTGAATTTGGTGAGCTGTTTCTGTTGACTGAAACCTGAAATATTCAGTGCTTAAGCTGTTCGCTCAAAGCCTTTTCTGCAGGCCTGCGTACACACCCCACGCTGTGCATCCTGCTGCAGCGGGGAGATGCATGTGGAGCAAACGGGAGAGCGAACCCTGTAGCATGTCCTTCTCCGGAGAAGCGGCACAGGAAAGGAAGGCAAAAGCCCAGGGGCTTACCGTGGCAGCAGACCTCTGCAGCTTCGTTTCAGGTGCTGGAGGGGCTTCCTGTGCAGTGGAGGGAGAGGGGGCTGCTGCAGCCCCAGGCGGGAAGGAGAGGGTGGTCCTGCCTGTCTCATGGGACCCAACGCGGAGCAGCGGGGCACCTCGCTCAGCCCCGGACGTGCAGCCCTGCAAGACAGGAGGATGGGGAGAGCGTCAGAAGATGCTGAAGGGAGAAATATCCAAGACAAGGAGGAGGTTTTGGGGGCTGAGGCCAAGTGCAGTTAAGGGATTGTTAGGAAAGGTGGTGGCAGCAAGCAGCTCTGCCCCATGCAACAGTTTTCACCTCCTCTTGCCCTGCTCTCAAGGTGCAGTCGCCCATCTGCTCGCTAGCACAGGGCTTTCTGGGCCAGTGGCCATACAAGAGAGAAGCAGGACAACTCCTGAAGTATCACACTAGCAGCAAACCCAAGCCGAGGGACCTGCCCTGCTGGAGAGCATGTCCAGGAGGGGTTGCTCCCTCCCTGCCACCCACAGCCATTGATCATCATAGCTAGCCCACACCACAGCAGCACTGGCAGACAGTCATCAAGGAAGGCTTTGCCCACCTGACTTCTCTTGCTCAAGGAGAGATGATGTTCTAGCCAAAATCAGATCCAAGGGATGAGCTCTAACCACCAGCTGGTAACAGCTCAGGGCTGATCAGATCTTACTGGCAGCAAACCCCATGACCCCTCTCCCATGCCCTGAGGCCATGGCAGGGTAGTCCTGGGTGCTAGTCCCTGCCACTGTCTTGTGCCAGGACCACAGCCTGGTCACTCCATCCCTGTCCCCCAGCTGGGTGTCTAGGTGACACCGCGATGCTGGAGGGCAACAAGCCCATTGAACCACACACACACGGCTCCCACCTTCAGCAAGCAGGAATCAGGTTTTGATTGCAAAGTCCACAGTCCACGCATTTTCAAGCATGAGCAAAGTCCGGCAGCCCCCAATTCTGCCTTCAATTCAGGGCCTCAACACACAGGAAGGGAATGGAAATACTTTAAATTTGCTTTAACCCTTCCTTCTCTTCCTCTCCCAAATTACCCCTCGGTGCTGACCCGAGACCCTGCATTTCCTTGCCAAGCACTGTGACTCCTATCACTCCCCAAAGAGCTGCAGGATTCCTGGGGTGCACTGGCAGTGTGCAGCAGAGAAGCAAAATGGGTCAGATTTGGGAGGTTGTTCTGAAAAAAACCCCAAACCTTTAATCCAACCCAAAGTCATGTTTATAAAAATCTGGTTTATGTTCCACAAGAAACCAGGTAAGGAAATCACATGCCACAAAATCCAGAGCTGACACCTAAACCCAAAATCCACAGAGTTCAGGTTAGAAACTTTGGTTCATTTTCTTTTCCCTTTTGCCTCTGGCTCAGTTCAGGGGCAGCGGCACCCAGATGCTGCAGGAGCATTACCCTTCCAGCATGAGCACACACCACAAAACGCTGAGGCTGGTGTCAGAAAACCTGTTTTTGCGAGATCACTAGCCCGATTGCTAGATGAAAGAGGATTAGATGAAGCTTAGACTAAGCATCTCAACAGTATCAAGTCATAAGATGATGCTCAGCCATTGCTACTGCTAAGGTAACACAGAGACAGATTTATCTGCTAAGAGAGAAAATCTTACTTCAGAGAGTCCTCCTCAGCACGAAGAGGGGCATTTGCCGGGTCCTGTGTGTCCGCAGGGGCAGGGCAGACCTGGCTGCCCGCAGGCAGGAGTCTGCCGGATGGAGTCACATGGAATAAGAGGCAGACTTGCTCCAAACTCAAGCCTCCTCCCTAGTTCAGGGGGTGGCAATCGGAAATTAAGCCCATCTGTTCCTAAAACATTGTGCTAGCAGAGAGGTGAGGAGGCTGAAAATCTGAGCTCTAAAGAAATCAAAAGCACTAGAGAGAGAGCCAGCGAGCTGCCCATCAGGGAGGGGATGCTACATCTCAGGCTCACTACTGCAATGAGTTTAGAGATCTCAGTCCAGACCTCCATTCAATCTCTTGAGCAAGGGAGCAGCAGCAGCATGTGGATCCCCTACATTAGCCCACCCCCAGTAGCAATGAGATAAGGCAGTCGGGGCTCCCCAAACCTCATGGATGAGCTGCACGGGGTGCAGGTGAGGGCGGGGAAACCGAGGCAGGCACCAGTGGTGCAAGGGGCTGGCCCGCAGGCGGTGCCACGCCAGCTCTGGAGCTACCACAGCCAAACTTGCCGGTAAGCCATGCAGCTACAGCGATCCCAGCCCTGGCAAACGTGCCTTGTCATGTGGAACGGTGTTTCAGAAAAGAATATTAAGTGATCAATCAGCATTAAAAACAGCCAGTTTTGATGTGTTTAAAAGAAAACGTTTCCCTTTTTTCCTCCCTCTGAGCCCACTTTTCATTTTAAGAATCTCTTTTTTTTTTTCTACCCTCAATCCAAACAAACTCCGCTGTCAAGCCCAAACACTCACTTTGCATTTCTGCCACATTCATTCAAATAAATCATTCAGAACCAAACCTTCACATTTTCTCCTTCTCCCTTCAAGGAATGATGCTAAACCACCCAGCCAGCCTGGAAATCCATTTTTTGCCTGGTTCCTGCTAAAAGCCAGGACAGCGGGCTGTTGGCTGGGAGCAGAGGCATGGGAGGTAGCAGCCAGGTGGGATTTGGAAGTGCTGCCTATAAAGCACCTCTTGATGCCAGGACATTAAAAAAAAGTAATTTTTACACAGCCTTTATCCCTGAGAGACAGAAATAACAAGGGAGCAGAATGGGATCAGGCGTGGGGAGACAGAGGGAGATTTAGGAGCAGGTCCTGAGCACCACTCAGGGTACCTAGGGCCAGGCCAGCAAAGGAGGCGAGGTGGCTACAAGGAGGCACATCTAACATCAGGAACAGGGCAGGAGTACCTGGTCCCACATGTTTGCAAGGGGTAGAAACTCAGATTTAGCAAAGAGTATTTATGAGTACTGAGGAAAAAAAAGCCATGCCACAGGGAATAACAGGGCTTTCTTGTGGCTGGCAGCTGAACAGAATAAATCTATCCACTGTGCATAAATTATTAAGCAAAAAATCCCTCTCAACTTGAATATTTTGCAAGAAAAATAGCAACAAAAAAGAAAAGAAAACTCTGAACCCTCATCATTTCTCTCCTCAAGGTCAGAGCTGTGAGGGAGGAAAGAACCCCTTTCACTGGTAAGTTTAGCCAAAAGAAACAATTGGGAAGCAAGTGCATTGCTGCCTGGACTGACCCACCTGGCAGGATTAGGCTCAATACCTCTAACAGGGAGTTATCTTTCAAAAGGGAGTTGCGGGGAGCTCCGTGGTGGGGCAGAGGGGCAGCCTGGTGCAAACGAGGAGGAGCACAGTGCTTCAGCAACCAGCTTGGTGCCTGCTCAGATGGGATGGGGCAGGACCCCAGAGCCATGCAGGGAGCCCTGCTGCATCTCTGACCCCAGGGGCAGGATCCTGCTGCCAATTCCTGGTCCGCTCCTGCCCTCAGCCCCAGCGCAGAGGTGGCAGAGGCACCAACCCCTCCTGTCGTCTCCAGGAGCAGGCCCGGCCGTGGCACACGGCAGGGATGAGGCACCCAGGGGTAAGGGAGACATCAGCCACTGGGGCTGCAGCAGTCAAGGAGAGCAGCCATGTGTCAGAGCAAAGGATCTAGAGTCTCTTCAGTTATTATGCAGAGGCTGTGCTAAGGTTGCTGCTTTAGTGCACTGCAGGCACTAAATTAAGGGGACATTTACAACCCACAATGCAGAGAAGCTGCTGCTAAAGGTGGTCATGGCAAGTGACTTCACCTCTGGGTGAAAGGCTCCATGAAGTCTCAGCCATGAGGGATCAAAATGGGAAAACAAGTCCTTCCTTCCACCCACTGCCCTGCGGGGCAGGGCCAGGACATCTCTCGGCACCTGGGGCAAGTGGGGACCAGTAACAACCTGCTCTGCTCAGTGCCAGACAGGGTCTGAGACCTGCCCTGTTTGGAGGGGATGCAAAGCCCGCGGGATATTGAAGTTCGGTCCAATTAGCAGAGTCCTAGTGTGACAAACTGCACCCCCAGCACTAGGACAGCACTCAACTGGAGCAAACCCAGAGGATCCGCTCCCCAGAAATGAAGCTCCCCCAGACCAAGCCTTGCCAGGGCTACACACAGCACAGACCAGCAAGGCAGCTGTCTAGAGCATCAAGCAGTTCCTGGTGGCAAAACAAGTCCTGATATCTGCTAGGCCTTTTTCACTGCCCCATGATAGCCAAGCTGGCTGCAGCTGCCAAAAAGGGGATCATACAGGGTGACAGCTCCCATGGCTCCTCCTGGTAGCGGCCAGCACCGCTCCCTTCCTCCTCCCACACCCATACCAAGCCCAGATCACCATGGCTTTCCACGCAGCACTGCTCCTTCCTCCTCCTCACCCGGCAGGAACAGCCAACTTCAGCACTGGCCAAAACCCAGCGTGCCTGCACAGATGAGCCAGCCGTGCCCTGCACTCCCCCTCTTCCCCAGTGCCGTGGCAGTGCCCAGCTCATTTGCTGATGAGTGGCACCAGGACCTTTCCCTTGCAGGTCCAGGGATGTACCATGCTGTGTTCAGCCACGCAGAGAAGGGGATGGCTCTTGGTGGGGGCTGGCATAGACTTATCCCAGCCCAAGGCACCAAGCCCAGAGGCAGTCACCTCCTGGAAGTGGCCGAGGGGAAGCGGAGGAAGACAAGGCAATGAGAAGAGCCGACGTGCACACGAGACAAAGAAAGGGATTCACTCTGCTCCAGCCAACACAAAGGCAGGAGGGTGCACTGAGAGGGGATCTCAAGGTTACAGCGTGCTGTGCCGACCAGCACATGCATCAGCTTTTGTCAATAATTCAACGTGTTGGGTCACGAGCGCAACTGCAGAGGGGCCGCAACTCGAGGGGACATTTCTACCTGAGCAGAGGGAACAGCAGCGATGGGCAGGAGGGCACCCCTGAACAGACTGCAGCACTGCAGGGTGCTGGGCACCAGGGAGACTGGCCCACTCACTGGAAAGCACAAATGGCATCATGCTCACATCCCTGCAGCTTGTAGATCCTTCTGAGAAAGTTAAGTCAATGAATTAACACCTAAACCTCTCCAAACCCAGGGTGTTTCCTGCCTGTAGGAATTTATAGCCACCGTAACCACCTCCTGCAGTTTGCTTGGAGGTACCATGTGTTAGAGAGATTTGAACACTCAGTCACTGAGACCAGCCCAGAGCAGTGTCCATGATCCCTCACGCAAACAGACTGCTTCGCCCCATGCAGCCCCCAGCCAGAGCAGGGTGCCAGCACTCCGGGAGCACCCTTACTCGAAGGATTGCTCCAAATGCCCCAGCTAGGAACAGATGGCTGCTCCTCTGCAGCTTCACATAGACCTCTCCTGCCTGCCAGCAGAGCCAAGACCCTGCAGCTCCCATGTCTTTGGGAACCGCGTGCTTAAGCGCGCCCAGAGTTACGGCACTCGACAAAGGAATCAGCAGGGGATGATTTCTCGCTTCTGTTGCAGAGCAGGTCAGAGCAGTGGATCATGAATTGTCTCCTTTGGCCTTTAAATGTGCGAGAGGTGGAATTCAAAGGTCTCGAACTCCTCTGAAAGATCAGCCCTGAGCCTGGAGGGCTGCCCAGAGCAAGGGATCCTGCTGTCTCAATCCAAAGCCTGTGCAATAGGCCCCCAGGTGAGCATGTCATAGGGTGAGCATCCGATGAGCCATGGGGAAGCCAAAGTCACAGCCAAGGCCAGTTACAGGAATAGAATTGGCTCAGACTGAGCAAATGTAACTTTCCATCACTTTGCAATCATCCATCCATCCTGCAGGCCAGCTGGCTGCCATGTCAGTGTGCCTCCCATCCATTTCAAGTGTCCTGATAACACCGATGCTTCACAAGACTAGCTCAAGAAGGCTTGGGACAGTTATTATCCAAGGCCAGGGGCTGGACTTGACCCAAATCTTAGGCAAGTGATTAAAATGATTGACATTTTTTTGGAAAGAAAACTGCTGTGCTGTACCTGCCATCCATCTTTGGAAAACTGTTAACTGCACAATCACAAAACTGGACACACCTGTAAGGCTACACAAGCACACAAATGCTTGCAGACTGGTGAAGCTCATCCTCACCTGCAGCCCTGGGACCAGCCACCCCCTGCAGGCTCCAAAAAATGGGGTGCTTTGGCCAAGATGCTCCTCTTGAGCGTTGTGTTACCATGCCTGGGCAGCTCTCACTGCAGTATCAGGGATGGGATACTCAGTCATGGGGATGAGTGTTGAATTGCTGGTCTGCATGCCCCATGATTTGGATGAATTTCACCCCGTGGGCTACACGAGTCTATTCTGGCTGGGAACAGATTGTCACAAAACTGCCTTTGCTTAGGATCCAGATTCAGGTCCTATCCAGGCCCCTCTGCTCCTACGGGACACAGTAACACTGCCAGCCCAAGAACAAGGTATTGTTCTTCCCCTTTGACTACATACACTAAAAATCAAGTTTCTTTTCTTTCAGAGCAAAGGAAACTAAAGGCAGCAGCATTTCCAGGTGAGCGGAGCACGAGAGCAGCTACTGAATAACACCAACCAGATGCCAGCCTCTCCCCAGGGCAGCTCCCAGCCCACCATCCCCCATGTCCTCCCTACCTCTCCATCATCCCTGCCAGTGCTGTCCCACACTGGGACAAGGGCTGCTTTCCCAGCAAGGCAAGAAGAGCAGGAGTTGCCACTCCCAGGCACATCAGAAACTCAGGCCAGCTTTCCTGCACACCAAGGCCAGAGGACACCCCTCTCTCCCTTCTGGGTTCAATGCCAGAACCCAAAACTCAGCTGTCAGTCCAGTACAGATTAACAGAGTGAACATAAGGACAAGCCCTGCCTCTCTGATGAACCAGCACAGCCCCAGCAGCCCGCACCTACTTGCTTCAGTTTGACCATGTTGCCCCAATGACTGGCAACTGAGGATTTACAGATTGGGGACATTGTGTGGCCTCAGGGTTATTTTGCATGTTCTTGCCCCTGGCGAGCACAATATCCAGGGATCTCTGGGGAATCGAGGGAAGTCATTCAGTTTCACGTCCTGTACATACCAACTCATACCAAATGCTCAGCTGGGGCACCAGCATGGAAGCTGCCAAACTTGCTGCAACCAAGAAGTTGAACTGTGCTTAGATGGGGATCCCAAACAAGATAAAATCTGCATTTAATACCTATTATTCTAACATCTCCCCATCTGTCCACTTCCCTCACATGCCTGTAACTGCAGTGTGCCAGGGCTGCCTGATATCAATGGCACTTTAATTTCATCATTCCCAACTTATTTAGAGCAATTAGGAGGCAATGAGCACACGCCGGGGGCCAGGATGCACTTGAATAGCATCCAAGGGTTACTGCAGTATCGCAGGAGACTTTCAGATGGAATTATCAGTCTGCAAAAAAACTTAAATAAAAAGGAAGGCAATCCCCAAAGGGAGGATAAGGTTCTCCTTGGTCCTATAGGTCCCTTTTTAATTTGAAATCAGCTGACAGAAATATAAAGAGATGATATTCCTTATTTAATTAGTGAAGAGACAGCATCTCAGGTTGGAAGACAGATAGACACTTTGCCTGGGCATCTGGCTGGAGAAGTGATTGGGGGAGCAAGGCAGGGATTCCTGCGAGGTTGATTACCTAATCCCACTGCAGGCAAACAGGTTTTGCCATTCACTTTTCTGCAAGAAGAGGTAAAAAAAAGACTAAGCAGTTTTGGAAATCCTACCCAGAAAGGCAAAGCAAGAAGTATGCTGCTTGTCCCTAATGATTTTATCCCTAATGATTTCTGCCGGATGGCAGGAGCACTGCACAAAGCCAGTGCCACCAAGAAAGCTACCAAAAAAAGCCAGCCAGCCTGGCTTCCCAATGTCCCCATTTCATGCAAGGCAGGTGAGGTGCCAAAGGAGGGGACAGCTCCTCACTTCTGATTTAGCCACATGCCCACACTCCTCCCGCACAGGCTCTTTAAATGCCTGCCTGCGTGAGAAAAGCAATGGCCTATTTTTTTCTGAGCAGCTCCGTACAGCCTCCACCTCGGAGCACAGCATGCACAGGTCTTATTTAGGATGCTTCAGACACATCCGGAGGGACTTTGGGAACAGTCTGTGGAAAGAAGACTGAGTGGGCAACCTGAGTCACTTCATTGCTTACAGAAGTGTACACAAGCATCTTCCATTTGAGCAAAACTCAGCACAGCTCCTCTTGACTCTGGGGACCAGAGGAAAGTGCATCTTCTCTAGCATACTCCACTGATGCAGAATAACTGCACAGTACCTTTCTCATCTGGGCTTACCGAAAGAGGGATCATCCCCCGCAGCTATGATCCAAACCTCTGATCCTGGCAATTCCTCCACAGCATAGGAGCCAAGAGCTGCTCTAATCCGCTCTGATGGGTGAGGGCTGTGGAGGAGATTAGCTTCCTCCCAAGGAGGAGAAAGTGGAGCAAGACATGTGAGGGGAGAGGTGTGTGCGCATGCGTGTGCATGCCCTGAAGAGATATGATTACAGCTGGCTGCAAAACTCAGCTCTGAACTCATTGCCAAAGAGCCTGACTCATGCAGACAAATCAGTCCGGCACCATCCGCCGCACGTGGGAAAAGGGGGAGATAAGCACAGGAGTTACAGGAGACCCTGGTCCAGAGTCAAAATAGACTTGGGCAAGTCTTTACCTTGAGCAAGTCACTTTAAGCTGTCAAACAAGGGCCTCTGTGCAAAGATCCCCAGATGTCGGGGCTGAGAAGGATCACTGCAAGGCAAGGACATGCCCTGCTGTGAGGGGCCCCCACATTACCTTTCCTCACTGATGCTGGTAAAAGGTGCTGGTTTGTGCCCTGAAAGCACAAAGCCTCTGTTCATCTACTCAACAGCACAGCCCAGGTCACACAGGACCTGTGTTGTCCTTCCAATGGAACCTCTACCCTCATCTAGGACAGGACAGCCATGGGCTCCCTTCGCCCTCCCAGTCTCACCTTTCCGTTAAGGCTGGTCACAACAGCACCACACAATGTCAACAGCAAGGTGTCTGCTGGGGGTTCAGACGCCCTGAGCCAGCTCAGAAGAAAGCCCTAGTCATTACAGCTGCAAGATGCTAATGGCTCCTGGGCACTGCACCACAGTGACCAACAGCACTTTCACCTCTCTCCATCAGGGTATTTATTTTCCACACGATAAAAGCCACAAAGTGGCATCCAGCACAGGCAATGTTATTTCACAGGACTTCTGATGCCATCAGCAACCACATGCACAGCAACTCCCCGGGACAGCAGGGAGGGGGTTCATGGGAATATATGGAAAGTGCCAAAATATGAACTGCTAATAAGATGTATTTTCAAATGTCACCAAGTTATGATCTATTGATCTCTCACGAGAAGCTTGACTCTTTCTGTGTAATATTAATCTATGTCACTTACACGTTCTGGGAACTGCAGATTGAATGCGTGCCATTACACTAAAATTAGGTATTAAAATTATTAACTGCTAGGGGCCCAAACCAGCAGGGTGCTGAAGAGCCAATCCAGAATAACAGCAGCTTAACAACAGCATGGGAGCACCCATGCACACCTCGGTGCAGCGGTCTGGGACAGGGGCACAAGGCTCCCCACGGAGCAGGCTCTGCTCTCAGGGTAACACCCCTGCCCAGCAATAGCCTGGAAGAAGCCGATTTGGGTGCAGCTAGGAACATGAGCTAAGTCCTACCCTGAATCAGGGGAATCCCAGGGAGGAAAATGTTTCCAACCCCATCCAACACACAGCTAAGGCCTGACAGCCCCCCCAAGCTGCTGGGGGGGCTGTGACACATGGCCAGGGCAGGGTGCTGATGACACCTCCTAGACTGGCTAAAGCCTTTATGAGCCCCTGCAATTCCTCATGGAGGTCACCCCAAACCTGAGAGCACGATTCTGGTAGGAACTCTAGAAACAAGTTGTCTAGCAGGTTTTTGCAAAAGTCAAAAATGCTCCGATGGGACTTTGGCCAAATATTCTAGATCCCTTTTAAAAACAAGGCCAATCCATAGTCACTTCTAACGATCCCATTGACTGTTTTTCACTGAGTGCTAACAGAGACAAGTTGTCTCCTTTAGACCTCTATATCATGGCTGAGAGCATCAAGAGGGGAAGATGATGGGCTTAGAGAGGAAGAACATCCTTCCTTTGCTCCACTTCAGCTGCTAATAGGCATGCCAGAGCTCTCAGAATGGCATTACGTTAGTGCTGCATAAAAGCAATAAAGCCCTAGAACAAAACACATTACATATTTACTGAACTACACGTCACACAAAAGACTGTCCCCAGGACACCACATGAGTACTTGAAATAGGAAAGCCAAGGGCTGTTCAAAGCAGCAGGCTGGGCAGACATCCACAGTGCCCACGGCCGGGGTTCGGGTGCACGCGAGAGCTGGGCACACAGGAGCACGGCTGCGGGGAGCTGATGGGATAATCACATTTAACCAAAGGAAGTGGCATAAAACACACTGTCTCCGCCGCCAGAAACTTGGGCAAGCCCCAACCATTGGGCATCGAGTCTGCAGAGAAACCAGCATCCAGACGAGGAATACAGCGTCCAGGGCGAGACCTGCTGCTGTGCCAGTGCACAGCCCTGGCTGCTGCCTGCCTGGCAACGGCTCACGATTTCCCCCTGCTCCTTTGTTTTCACTTCCAGCACTTAAAAATGTTCACTCCCAAGCTCAATGAATTGTCATTTCCAAATGCCTCTTGCCCACAGGAAAGGGAACTGCATGAAGTGGTGTTTGGTATTTTCCAATAACTGTCATTGTGGCACAGCGCTGATATGGAGCCTTCAGTGGTAAATTGTCATCACAGTTTTGGTGGGATGAAATAAGTAGTTTTTAAGAGATCTTTTTCTCCCTCTCCTCCCAGCACCTGGCAGGGCTACCACATTTCCATAGCCAGGCATATGGCAAGATCACTGGCCCTGCTCCACCACCACAAAGGACCATGAAATGTACCTTGGCTGGAGAGGTGAGGTCCCTACCAGCCAGTGGCCTGTGGCAGAGGACAAGCTGACAGATGTACTGGGACAGAGGTGGAGAACTAGAAGGGGTCAGATGCAGAGAGGAGGGACTCTCTCCTGTGCTAATGCTGGAGAAGTGGAGTCAGAGAACTTCTGGATGCTTGTTTCCCCCCTGCCCTCAGAAAGGACAGATTTGCTAAATCAGCACAGCTTTGCAGAAGAGCTTTGCCCTTATTGGCAAGCAGGAGAGGCTCAGCTCTCCCCTCATAGGTGAGCTGCCAAGGGGCACTGAAAAGCCAGGTGCACATCTGACTCTAAATGCCCTCTCAGCTGCTGGCAACCAGGGATGAGCAGGAGCCCCTTGCACCCAGCAGGACCAAGTGCAGGAGCAGGCACTCTCCAGGAGGTCTGTGGTCCTTGCCTGCCACTGCTGTGACGCCTGGGGCACAGGTCCAGAGCATGACACTGAAAAAGTCTCAACCAGGTATTTATCTGTCCAGCTCCCTGCTGTTGGGATCATGGCAGGAACCTGCTAGCAAAAGCCAGCGAACACCCCGACCACAGAGGCATCTCTCCCTCCACAAAGGGGCTGAAAGCAAAGCCCACTTTTTGAAGACTCCTTCTGGAAGAGGATTTCTCCAATACAGCTTGCAGAGGTGCAACCAATGTGCAAAATCACAGAGGTACAGGCATGCCTGCAAAGCTCACCACTGCCTCAAGAGCACAGCTGTGAGCCTTTACCCCATGCTCTGGGAAGGGCCACACAAGCCAGCCACAGCCAAGCTGCAAGCCCCACAGCCCCTGCACCTGGGCACACAATCAGGGGCTGGCAGTGGGAGGAGATACAATGCCTCAGAAGTTTTGTGAGTTATTGTGTCACACCAAACAGCTCTGACCTTTTCAATATTCTGTATTTTTATTGGCTGCCCATTTCCCCTCAATCCCCACAGGCTCATTAGACATCAAGCAGAAGCGAAGGCAGCTCCAGCAGCCAATGCCACTGCACAACACTGAAAAGGTCAGAGACATTGAGGCTGAGCAAAGCTGCTCTCGGGAGGGCAGTTATAGCAGGACAGGAACACTCCCGAGCCAACACAAGCTGCAGTCCAAGACCTGTTTCCCAGGGACCCTCCCAAGGCCACAGTGTCCCTGGGGTGGCAGGGACCTGCACCACAAGCATGCCTGCTCCCAACCAGACCGCCTGTTGCTGCAAGAGGACCTGCCCATGAGAGCACCCTGCAATAGGCTTGCTACAGATACTTGCAGTAAATGCTCCACAACACAGGAGAGCACAAGCCAGGGCTCTGCAACACCACAGAGCCCAGCACAGGGGGAGGCTGCAGAAGTGGTCACAACTGGTGTGACAGAGAGCCCCGAAGCTCCTACTCAGGTGCTACCTGCAGGGAGAGGACCAAGAACATCTCCCAGAGCCTCTGGCACACTGGCATAGTGACAGCAATTACCCAAGGTGATTACCACCCATCTTTAGTAGATGTAAGAGGAGACTGTCATGGAGCCCAGGCCTCCCCTGAGGCATTCAGGGGAGCGAAAGGAAAACTCAGCCCTGCTAGCAGGCTGCAAGCCAGGCAGGCAAACACAGCATGTCACCAGGCAGGGACAGCGCAGGTGCTTCACTCACAGCCTTCTGATCAGCCACAATCCAGCCCAGCCATCTTACATGAAAAAAGAGCATGACACCCTCTCCCTCTGCCGGCTCCAGAGAGGAGAAAGCAGGAGTTAACCTTCTTCCCAGACATGGGCTCCAGCCCCAAGGAGGGCAACATGAGCCATGCCCTCAGCAAGGCTGCAGATGCCAAGCAGGACCACGGGTGGAAAACATATGTAAACCTGCCTGGCTCTCCATGCTGGTCCTCAACACGCCCCAAGTCACAACCACAGTACATTGAGAAAGCCCAACTCCAAAGACACACACTGGGAACCCCAACAAGGGAGCTGCTAATGGGGAGGTGGTAGGAAAGACAGTGCCTTTCCAGAGCTCAGCTATCAACCCTCTACTGTGGGGTCAAAACTCACCAGGTGGCTTCAGAAACGTGTCCCCTGGAGCATGAGGCGCAGCGAGGGCTGACTTTCAGGGAAGGTAAGCCAGGAGCAGAGGGTGCCCCCCCCGACGGGACATGGGCCCATGGCTCCAAACACAGCAGGCAGAGGCGGGTGCTGCACCCAGGTCCATCAACAGCAACAAACCGGGTCTCGGGGCCCCATGGGCAGCCCAAGCTAGAGCACAAGGAGACAGGGCTGGAGACACATCCACCCACACTGAAGCTCAGGAAAAGAATAAGGAGGCCAGCCTTGAGCTTAAATATGGCTCCCGAGAGTGGCTGGAGAGGGTCAGGTGGAGGCTCCAGGTGGGGCTGCTTAGGGCAATTAAGGCCCTTAGGCAATTAGCTTACCTCACGGCAGCTGGGCTCTCAAATGTCCACCCTCTCCTTTTGTCAATATGAAAACAAGATGAAACCCAAAAACCAAGATGAAACCCAAAACAATATGAAACCCAAAACAATGTGAAACCCAAAAAAAGCCCAGTCTGGAGGTAGAAATAATAAAGGACAGAAATAAAGAAGCAACAGCCAGAAACATCCCAGGAGAGAGCAGGGAAGAAGGGGCAGAACCGACCGGCGGGGACGAGGGCAGTGAAGCCCCTCGGGATGAACACCAAGGGTTAAAACTGCAACAGCTCCTTTCTGAGAAATGGAAAATATCACAGCTCTGGCAACATGTACTCAGATTTTTCTAAAATAATCTTAGATTTTTAGGGTGGTTTTTTTTAAAAAAAATGGATCTGGGCAAAGGAGTGCATTGACATTAGTGACAGATGGGATGGAAAAATTTTTGTTTGGAAAAAATATCTTCTTTTGAGTCACATGCATGCAGAAAGGAAAACAACTTAACCCCTCCGGTCCCCCTCCAAGGGTGAGCTGTAACATGGGAGCAAAGAGCTGAATCCCAGCAGGCTGCAGGGACAGACCTCTGCCCTTCAGGTCAATAAGGGCCAAAGCTGGAAGGTGCAGAGACAGGATTTTTGCCCTACAAAAAAGCATTTTTCTTCTTCCGTGCAAGGCAGCGAAGGCAAACTGGCATGCAGCCCTCCCTGTTAAACCCAGGTGGCCTTGCTCAGGAAAGATTGTGTCATCCCTTCAGCCCGGGCACCGCTGGGCCATGGCAACGGAAAGTCCCAGGAGCCACATCGTCACCTCCTTCTTGGCTCCACTTGGCCAAGCCCAACCCTCAGTCCAGGAACCCCAGCAGCCCTTGGACAGCATCGACCACGCGTTATCTCAGAGCAGGGACGGGCTTTGCAAGAGCTTTGCTCAGGCTGCAGAGACCAGGAGCATTAGAGAGACAAGACCTGGGGAAGACGGGCTTTATCGTGGAAAGCGGGGCCAAGCGAGGAGTTGTGTTTGCCCGGTGAAGCCGTGGAAAAGGGAGGAATGAGAGGCAGGAGGAGGGCCGGGATGAAGAGCGGGGCAGGGGAGAGAATTACAAAGTGTTTGCCCTTGTGGTGAAACCGGCTGGAGATGAACTCCCACCGCTGCTGTTTTGACAGCCCAAACACACTCACTCGCACGATATCTCTGTCTTGTTAAAGGTAATTACAGTTCTTCCTGTGTAATGAGATGGTTTTTAAAGGCCATTCAAAAGAAATTTTCTATAATGAGGTTAAGGGTTTTATGGTGTTATACATCAAGGGAGCTGGTAATTGGTCGGATCCAGGCAGCATCCTGAAGCAAGGAGATAGGAGGTTCTGTGAGTAATAGGCTAGCACAGAGTGCAGAGTCTCCAAAATGTTTTGGTTCTGCAGAGGAGGGAGAATAAAAGTGGAGGAAGGAGGGAAGAGAGAAAGGAAAAGGCAGAGTCTAGGATGCTGCCAGCTCCTGCAGGACTATGGTGGCTTCCTCCATGTTGCTTTGGGTGGGTTTTGAGGAGCTTCATGAGAGAAGAAGGACCAGCGTGTGTGTAGCGGGTCCCACAGCACAGCGTTTCTGCTCTGGGTGGGAAATGCCGCTCTGCCAGTCGGTGCAGGGTGGCAGCCAGCTCGGTCCCGGGCAGGCAGCAGGGAGAGGGCAGGCAGGGACTGCCTGCATGACACGGCACGGCTGCGAGATCTGGCTGAACCAGACTTGCACGCCACCCCCGCCCGCTCCATCTGGAAAGAGGAAGAGCAGAAGGCTTTGCCTGCACAGGGATCTCCCCGCTGCGCACAAAGACAGTTGCGGTGGGCTGAATGCCGTGCGGGTGAGGTGTAAGCTGCTCCTGCCTCTTATTTCCCTCCAACAGGTCCCAGGTCCCTCAGCCTGCGCAGGAAAAACCCCGGCAGACCTGTCACCCAGCCCTCAGATCAAGCCTTTCCCCACCGGATCGCTCCTTCTTTATTATTACTGCTGCTGCTGCTTCCGCTCCCTCCAGACATCTCTGCTCTTCCAGGGCCGCCCAGCAACGGGATCATTATTCCCGTGCGGGATCATTATTCCCGTGCGTTTAGTGGCAGCTCCCCGGCGCTGCTGCCGAAGGCCTGCAGCATTTCTCCATATTTAGAAGAAGCTGATGGTGGCTGAGACACTGCTGTGGGTGAACAACAGGGAGCCGAGCTCGCAGAGCGGCTATTTTCGTGCCACCCCCAACCCGCGAGCCCCAGGCGTTAGCAACTTCATAGCAAAGCTTGTTCTCTTGGGATCTCCAGCCCACTTGTTCGCGCTGAAGAGGCAGGAGTGGCGGCGGAGAGACAAGTACCTGAACTCTGAGAGGCTTAAGTGCTCATCTGATTGAAAAATCAGCCTTTAGATGTGTGGAGGTTCACCCATCACTTGTGCTGGCAATGGTGAAGGAGTCGGACGAGCGTGCTGGGGCTGGCAGGGGAGGATGCTCTTTGCATTACTCCCACCTCCTCTGCGAGGATTGCTGCCTCCGGTGGTTAGGGCGGAATGACCGAACCCCAGCTTCCCTAATAAACCTAAATTTTCCCTCAGCACATCAGTTGAACCTCCTGTGAACTTCAAAAGATGTTTGAGTAGGGGCTATTTTATTTGTTTTAGTTTTCCCAAGGGTTATCTGCCCATACGTCTGCTTTATAGTCCGTAACTTGCCCTTCGCGACAGCCAGGCCGAAGCTTTGGATCGTGACCTCGCATCTCAGTGGGGCGGTGGAATCGACTTCCCAAGGGACGGACTCACACCAGGAGGTGTGGGGCTGGAGTTGAAGTCCTTTGAAAGCCTGGCACAGCTAGAGGGGGGAATTTGCAGGCAAATCCTGCAAAATCCTGAGCGGGCGCAAACTTCGCGCTGCTGCACTGCGGCTGGAGGAACTGCTGTCACCCGCAGAGGACACGGTCCTGGGACTCAGACCCCTAATTTGGCTCCGTGGCCTTATTCCCATCTGAACTTTCTGGTGCTTTTTGCCCCTATCTACTACTGCAAATCGCACAACAACTGCTGGACCCTCAGGAAAGAGTTTTTAATGGCTGGAACTAACAGCTCCCGCTTGGCTGAGGCAGCGGGCGGAGGCTGGAGCAGGAGGGCCCCCGGTGATCTCGTTAGCGGGCACCGCGGCCTCGGAGGCACCTCAGAGGGTGCGTGACGAAGGGGCGCGTCTCATTTCTGGAGACAGTGAAGTCCCACGCTTGAGCACCTATAAACTCCACGCTGAGGAACAAGCCGTGCACCGACTCGCATGGTCTCTCCCCGATTTGGGGCCAGGCGGTGCGAGGCGGGTCCGTGCCGCAGATGCGATGCATCTGCTTTTGGGAGCGAGCATCAGCCTGGCCTGGCTTCCCAAAGCAGCTCTCCGTCACCGTGCACTGGGGCACAGTACTCGAGCGCGCTGCACGGGCTGCGGGGCACGGGGTGGAAGGAACGGGGCTTTCCCTGGCACCGCCAGCTTCCCGCTCCTGTCAGTGTACAGAAGAAAAGGAAACACTTCCCAAGCCCTTGGTTTCAAACCACACTAAGTGCATTTTGCAAGATGCCACCAGTCACTGGGTAACGTACATTATTCGCCTTATTCTGCCTGAGGAATTGCATTTAATATCCTGGCTATTTATGTTTTTTAAAGACCAATTAAATATTAAAGGCATTTATCAAGGTTTAATGCTGCAGTGAGTGTAACAGCTCGGATGCCAGTGATGCCAGTGCGTGTGGTTTCAGCGGGGAGGTGCAAGGGCAGCCATGGGTTTCTGAGCTGCATAGAGCCAGCCGCGCAGAGCGTGGTGGGGACACGGGTGGCCCAGGGGACTCGAGAGGGGACACTACTGCCATTTTCAGCTCCAGGTCTCTGTTTTGAATCTGAGCTAGGCAAGCGCAGAGAGCTGTAACTGTCTGAGAGGCGCCTGCTCTCGGGATGCGTCCCCACCCGGGACGTGAATGCTCCTAATCATGTACCTTTCTCCGCTCTGCTCTGGAAACCTGAAATCACAGCCACTGCCTGAATAGAACTGGTTCGGGAATTTGTCAACTATATGTGTTTTCATCAGTAAATACCAGTTTGTTGAGATTCAAAGCCTTCTGAAAAAGGATCAATTGTGACAAATTACCCATTTCGCAAAAATTCTGGAAAAAGGCTCAGAAGGTCAAAATGTCCCATTTTTGACACATTCAAAATGAAAGAAAATAAAATTTTAGGTTAATAAATCTAGGGTAATTTATAGTTTTGCAAAAAGAACTAGAAATGAAAAGCAACTATCAAAATGTTTTGAAATTATTTTAAAAAAAACCCTATTCAGTGGAATCAAAAGGGGTTTTTTTGAAGATTTTTTTTTTTCTTTTACTGCTATTGGATTTTTACATCTCTGTTCTTGTTGCTGGTGGGAACTCATTTCTTTTCTATCTCAAGAATTGCAGGGGTGGGGAGATGCTTCCTCAGCCAGTTCTGGTCTCGCTAACATGACCTCAGATGGATTATTGCTGTTACTGACATGACAACAGATGCCAGAGGCCTCCGCTGAGCTCCACTGCCCAGGAGGCTCCAGGTGAGCATGCCTGCAGACACCCATCCCTCTCCCCCTTCGAGTGCCAGCCCTGCAGCGGAGTGTGAGCGAGGAAGACCCATTGGATCCGCTGATGGCACAACGCAGGGCAGGATGCAGGTTACCGAGCCCCGGTGCAAGTTGCCGAGAGGATGGGGTCCCTCTGGAGCCCAGAGGTGTCTGGCTCTTCACAGGCTCCCCCTTCAGCAGACCCCAAACAGAGGGACAGGCAGTGAGCCCTTGAACACAGAGCAGATGACAGCGCTGAGCGGGGAGCAGATAAGGGGAATGCTTTCCTTGCCCTCTCCGTCCCCCTCAGCCTCGTTAGATGCAGTTGTGTCCCCCCAGATCTGCAGCATCAGACACTGGTACCCCACGTGGGAAAGCAAGACCTCTCCCTCGGGCAGCATAAAACCTGCAGGCCTGGAAAAGGGTTATCCTGTTCAATATGACATGCCTCTGCCGTCATTTGGTGTGGACAGCTTCCTTGTGACTGTCCCATCAAGGACCCCACGCCACCACCAGTGTCCCCAGCTCCTGGTACCCTGTGCTTTGGGGTGGGCTGTGCCGGGGCTGTCTGGGCTCGGCGGCTGGCGTGCAGGTGGGCATGCGCTTTGCGATAGACATCTGTGCAAAGATAAAGGCAGCAGAAAGGGAAAATATGCTGATAGAAATAAACGAGGCTGAGATAATGAAGCAACAGCCACCATTTCCAGGGATGAGTAATAGGCAGGCAGATCAAACAGGCACCCTGTTAGGGGTAGCAGTGAGAGAGGGAGCCAGCCGGTCCCCTCCCTCTCCCTGCACGCTTCTTCCCCCCTCTCTCTCCCCTCCTCCCTTGCCCTCCTCCCCCTGCATAAATCTTTCATCCAGAATAACGTCTCTTTTCATAAGGAGAGAAAGAATTAAATATTTCACGAGACTGCAGTCAATCTTGCAGGGCCCTTCTGTTGACATTTCAAACATATATTTGACATTGCTTTCTCATTCCCTCCCGGTAGAGCAGAGTGCTCTGCAGAAAGCCCATTACCCTCTGCAAGGAGGGGACGCCATGAGCTGTTCAAGCCACCCTAATGGGAAATGAGATGGAGGGAGCAGCCCTCTACCACCCTGCGTCCCCCTCCTTGTATCTCCCCTCCCTTTCCTTCTCCCTCCCTCTCTGCCTCTCCCTCCCCAGCTCCCCTGGAGCACAGCCAGCCCCTGCTCTGCGTTTTGTCCCTTCCTTCCAGCAAAGCTTGAGTTGTGCCCTTGCTGTGTCCAAGGCAGGACCTAAAAGCCACCGGCTCAGTCAGCACTGAGGGGGGGTTTGATGAAGCATCACTGAGCCACATCCTGGGGGAATGCCGGCCCCTCCGCTCTGCAGCACCCGTGACGGCTCTCCCCTCGTGGGCACAGAGCACAGATCACAGCGGGAAGAGGATATAGGCTGGCGTTTCATTCAGCTGCCAACCTCTACATATCAGCTGGCCATTAAAATCTGGAAGGAGGGTGATGAGATCCCTTCTCCCCCAAATCCACATTCCTCTCCCCAGGGCACTTGTTAGTCTTTGATGCTCCCGTGCATCTCTGCCACCAGATAGAACAGGGCTTGGGCAGCATGAAGGCAGTGTTAAGTAGTGGCAGGGGCTGAAGGGCTTGCCTTCTCCACGAGAGGAGCATCACTGCCAGCTCTGTCCCCCACCACGCACCCTGAGGTCCCCACCGCCCAGCAGGGCAGCAGCAGCCATGGCCACTTTGCCAGCACATTGGGAAGCATTGTCACCAGGCTGCTAGGAGGGCCCTGGAGCTGTGCCAAAGGGGTGACACTCCCAAGGCTCCTTGCAAGGGAGTCTCACTCGCAGCTGGAGCACCAAAGGGCGGGGAACCCTCACCCCCACACAAGAAACAAGGGAGAAGAAAGGTGGAGGGACATTCCTTCCTCAGCACCAACATATCCAAGTGTCTCTCAAACACGTAAGCCATCTTCAATAGTTCCCCAGGTGCCAGAAACCCCAGCTGCTCTCTGTGCTGCTGCCAAAATCTCCAGCGTTCCTCTCGCATCCCAGGAGGCAAAAATCCGCAGCACGTGGGGTGTTCACAGCAGGGCTGGACAGGGCTGGGTGGCATGTCCCCCCGAGCCACTGGCACAACGTGCCCTGACAGTAGCACGCCGCCGCAGAGCGCAAGGTGCCGGGTCCAAGCTGTCACCCTGTTAGTGCTTCTCTGGCAACTACCCCTGATCCCCCACGGCCCCTCTGTGTCCTCTCCCAGCCTGCTCTCCAGAGAGGGAAAAATGGCAACAGCATCACTGGTTTCTCTTCTGCAATGCCTCCAAACAAGGAGACGCTTTGCAGCAGAGACACGAGGTAATGTTTCCAGAGCAGAAGGAAGACCACATCTCACCCCCAAAGTCCCACCTCCAACCAAGGCATCCACTGCCCCTTCCACTCCTTGTGGAAGGAGTGGAACGCGAGCCTCACGGAGACCCATCGCCTGGAGAAACTGGGAGAATCAGAAGCGATTACAAGGAGGCACCCTGACTGCATTTACTATCCCGCATCGCAGCCCGAGGGTCCCGGGATGCGGCTCGGTGGCTCGTGGTGCCTGCAGGCAGGTTCCTGCTCTGCAGCTGCAGCAGCAAATAGCGGCAGACTGGAGCAAGAGGAAGGTTCAAAGTTCTTTGGGAAAGCTGGACGGATTCGCAGAGCCTTCTCCTATTTAATGAGGTTTTACAAATTGTTTCTAAGGTCCTACAATTCCTCTGGTGTGTCAGTTGAACAAATCCCTTCCTTCTTTTTAAGTTCGATATTTAAAGATACATTTAATCCCCCTGTTAAAATATTTCCCAGTTCTTAATAAAATTACAGAACTAAGATTTTCATCTAGTTCTACCCCTCTGACTGAAACTCTTACTGTAACCTTTGAGTCTTCTTTAGATCAGCAGAGATTGATGTTTGTAGATCAAAAGGAAAGATTTATGATCACTGGTATTTCCCCTAGAAACACCCACGACCCACACCAGCTCATGTAATGAGATCCAATGGCTTGAAGTCAAAGCCAGGCAATTGCAAGCTGGAAAGGAGATACCACTGTTTAAGGGCAAAGGAAATGGAGTAACAGATCTGACTACCGAAGAGCGCGTTCTTCTGCCCTGCGGGACCTCTCAGCCCAAAGCAGAGTTTCTAAAAGCAAAGCTGTTCCCCTGGGGATGCCCTCAGCAGGGACCCGGGGTCGAGCAGCCGCACTGGAACCCCCCACCAGCCCTTCCCTTGGCCACCGAAGACGGCGGGTCCAAAACGGCCGCTGCAGGGCCAGCCTGGGGACTGTCCCCAAAGCCTGGGTGGAAGCCCGCGGCGAGCGCCGCACAGGAGGGCTAGCTGAGATGATCGCATTGATTTCTGCTGGCATTAAAGCTCCAGGAAGAGAAAAATATCTTACGTTGCAAGGAAGTATTTTGCAGCGAAGCGTTTATGTGCCAGTTCTCTTCCCTGCTAATTTTTGCTTTGTCAAAGCTACTGGAAAGTATTTCTTATGACTGACAAAGCGGTGGAATTTATGAATAGGCAAATTAAGAATAAAGAGGGAAGAAATAAGTCTGTTGATAAAAAAGCTGAATAATTCAGTTGAGGATCAGTTACTTGAATCGATTCCCCCAGCATTTGAATGAAATCATTTTTACTTAAAGTAAGTTTGTCTTTTCGTTTGAAAACCTGCGAGCCGGAAAGCAACATATTTGCATTTTGCTTTCCAATACATAAACTGAGACTTCATTTTGTAGGCTTTCTTTTTGAATAATCTGCTCTAATTTAATTGGAATTTGAATCCTATAAAAAGCATTTTCTACTTAGTTTTCTACTGATCTTGGGTATTGAGATTTTGTGATCTGAAAAAGCAATACGTCTGTATGTGCTTATTATCATACTCGGAGGAGCTTCGTTGTTTTCGCGTCTTCTGCTGAATAATCTGTTGAATCTAAAATGCAGTTTTGACTTAGCTCCTCATTGATATTTTTATTTTAAAATGTTATGATATGAAGAGCGATTTGTTTGTATTTTCTGCTGGGAAGTGTTTTCTATTGAGTAACAGGGGGGCTGAGTCTGTCAATGTTTACAGGAATAACTAAGTCAACAGAATTACTCATACAATCAGCTTTACCTGGCCCTAACAGCCAGATATTGAAAGACATTTAAAATGCAGATGGGTGTCTACGGGGCAAGTGAGGAGGGTGTAGACACCTAATCTTTCTCAGCTCCTCTCTCCATCTTTAGGTGCCTAAGTACCTTTATAACTCCAGCCCAAAGTTTGTAATTCTATAGAAAATGGGACAGGTTGGAAAAAATAAGCAATGATACAGTTTGGATTTGGTTCTGGCCGCCCAGGCAAAGCCACTCGCTCCTGCCCAGCTTGGACCAAACAATCCCAGGGCATGGGGACAACCCTGCCAGCTCTGCAAAAGGGAACTGAGCCAAGAAAATCCACATCAGGAGTCTCACGTGCTACTGACTGCTCTCCTGGAAAATGTGTAAAGTTCACACATCCAAAACGCCTGCACTGCACCGAGCTCAAGGCCAGGACCCAGACGCACCAAAACTGAGATCAAGCAAATGCACGCACCGAAATCCCTCTGCGGGTCTGGGCCAAAGCCCTGCGTGGGGAAAACCAGTCCTGTCTCATCTATCAGTCTCACTAACGTAAACTCTGCCACGGCTTGTAGCACCTAATCACTGCCAGGGTAAGTACAACCTGGCACCCAATTTAATCACAGCAGCAATCATAAGAAATTAAAATAAATTTATATATGTAATAATCACTCAGCCCTGGGTTATCAATAATACAAGAGCAGCTTGTGAGAGAGCAGAAGACTGAATGAATCTGTACTCCATTCCTGTTCTGCAGTAGCTGATCATAATTCACAGCAGCAGACAAAACACCGCTGCCCGTGAACGGTGGCAGCTTGCTGCTCAGAAACAAAATGGACAGCAGGAGTGCTGGGGGGAATATAGCATTTTATTCAGTGCATCAACACAAATGGATTAATAGAAGACAGTGATCCTTTGAGCAACGTCTGTGTAAAATATCACCAAGAGGACAGGAAAGCTACATTGACTGTGAAATAATTCCAAAGGGCGCTATCATAATTTTGGTATCCCTTCTGTCCCATGGGTGTTATTTCACCACTCCTGCCATCAAAACAAAGGTATGCAACGCTGCAGACCAAATTCACCACGTCGGAGACTTGCAGACTGATTTCTTGCAGCCAGGCTGTCACACTGATGGGTGCACGGACGCATGTGGCAGCCCAGGTCCCTGCTGCTCCCGTGGTGTGAGCTGGGACACCAGCGCGGGGCGCAGCATGGCCCCGGCAGGCACCGGAGACGCATGGGTCTGTGTATGGGTGAAGGGCCCCGGCTGGATTAGCCACATGCTGAGGGCACCGTGGCACGACCTTCAGCAGGGGAAGAAAAGACAGATTTGGCTCTCTTACAAGCAGCCACAAATGCCCCTGACCTCAGCAGGAGCAGTGCCGCCATTCTGCAGGGCAGAATTTGATTTTGAGAGTTTAGGAGTTCAATCCCAACCATTCATACATGCATAATCCCCCGCTTAACTACAGGCGACCATGCGCTGGCATGGCTCAGAGGCTTTAGCGGGAGGAGCCCGGGACGCACGCGGCTCTCATCAGATGCAAGTCCATGAAAGGTCTCGCTGAGCCCTCCGACGCGCCCCTCGCCGGTGCTGTGCCAGTGAAATCCCCCTCTCACTGTACGCTAGTGCAAAGCCACCCTAAGCTTATGGGTCTGCTTGTTTGCTTCATGTTTGCTCTTCTGTCACGCCGCTTTGAAAACCATAGCTGTGAGTTGCAGGGGGTGAGGGGAGGAGACCCTCCCGCTGCATCCCCTCCGCCTGCTGCCCTCGCCAGCCCACCCTCCTCCCCAGCCACCACCCCACAGCCCGTCCCGACGTAACCCAACAACACCCTGCGGTTTCTCCGAGCTAAATAGTGAGCCCTGGTGAAGTGCAGCCCGCCCACACAAACGCCCTGCTCCGAATGCCAGGGAAAGCAGCTCGCCCGGAGCCCGCAACTCCACGCCGGTCCCAGCGCCATGCGCGGATGGGGTCCCTCGCTCGCCAAGAGTGACAGTGCAATTTAGGAAAACCACAGTGGTTTCATGTTAACAATCAAATCGCAGAAGGCGACAGTGAACGCTGGTAGGGCTCAGAGGCTTTGCTTGGTTTTGTGAAAC
>NW_009192070.1:72558-76499 GCF_000690835.1 Fulmarus glacialis
AAAGAAGAAAGAGCCAAGCTGAGATGGGGAGGCCGCCAGTGCACGCAGGGCATGGACAGGCTGCCGAAGCACATCGTTGCCTCTGCTGAGCGGGATGTGCCCCGGCACACGGGACAGCCCTACCTGCAAGCTTGCATGTGCGCCGCGGCGCAGGCTCTCGTGTGTCCAGGAGTGAACGAACAGCCCCTGGGCATAAGCAATCATGTAGTCAGTATGCATTCAGTATGTATCCCTGGCACATATGCACGCACACACATCTATGTAAGACACTAGCAGAAAGCCCGTGCTCCAGACTTCAGTCAATAAGCAGATGGCTCCCCAGCACTATCATTTTACAACATTACAGCTTCTGCTCTGCTCATGCAGTAAACATTTTCTGGCTTATTGCATGAAAAAAGGTGGCTACCGTGGCTTTGCAAAATTATACATTTCCTACATTATCTGTTTATTGAATGCTTTTGGGGTGGAGGGAGGGAAGAGCATTTTCTATTTTTGATTTACATCCTGCAGGACACAGATTTTTCCCTGGATCCCAATGGGTTTTTGCTTCTTGTTTGCCTCTTTCCAAATTGTTATAGCTCTGTCACTCTTTGCAGGGAACTGGGAGATGGAAGGCTGTTATGCAGACATCAAGGGGTTGCGATTGCATGCTGGCAAACACGAGAGCAAGAGGGATTTCTGATGGTATTAGAAACCACAAGATATCTGCAGATGTAAGTGTTCCTGGAGGCAGCGGGTCTAGCTGTTAGCAGAGCAGTTAGACCTGGTGTTATTCCCAGCCCTGCCGCTGCCCTGCGAGTCACCATGGAGGAAGAGCCAGTGCCCATGTCCCACCCATCCATCGGTGGCAGCCCCACGCCACGCGTGGGTCCCTGTATCCCACCCTCCAGCCAAGTCACTGCTCGTTTCCACTTGGGCCTTACGAGCTGGGGAAAGGGGGGAGGAGATGATCTGGAGGATATGGCATGGTGCCTTGCTTTACATGTACTGCAATTACCGTGCTGGCATTTTCCCTGTGTTCGGAATAAAAATGTCAATAAGGAACAAGTTATTAAACCAGCAAGAGATTGGAAATGGCAAGAGCTCCCGGAGGCTCAGGGGCCCAGGCATTACTGCAAATGCAGCCCGTTCCTGCTGTCCCTGGGCTCTGGGGCGTGGGGACAAGGCTTGTCTCTGTGGCCACGGCTGAGGCCACTTCCTCTCTCCAGCACCATAAGACTGACCCATCTGGGGCTCCCCAGTCCAACAAGGCACTGAAATACTGGAGCGAGTCCGTCAGGGAGCCATCGGGATGGCTGGGGACTGGAGCACGTGGCATTCGAGGAGAAGTTGGGTTTTCAGCCTCCAGGCAAGATCTTACTGCCCTCCTCCACTCCCCACAATCCCAAGGCTGCCCCAGTAATTGTATTTTTCTCTTTTAATGAGACTTTTCAGTCCTTTTTACTTGCCTTTTCCTTTCCAAGCCTTTTCTTGGTGCCCTGCTGAGCTTTCTGCCTCCACCAGCACCGCCAGAGACCCCCCCAGGGAGCAACGTTTCCAAAGGAAGCAAAGCAATTCACCACCATCGCTCAGCCTCGGGGCTCCTGTGTCGAGCAAGGGTCTCCCCCAGCACCGTGGACGCCGGAGAAGACCCCACTGTGCCACAGGGTGCAGGAGGAGGACGATGAGGGGAGAGAGATGCTCACAGCCAGAAGCAGGTACGTTTTCTCACACGGAGCCCAGCAGGCAGGATGAGGGCAGAGGCTGAGGGCAGGGGTCCGGGTGCCAACAACGCCTGGCAGCAATTACAGCCTGGCCCAAGGAGCCGGGACAAGCGGGGCACCCGCAGCACCCTCCTGACCGGGGACAGTGAAATGGCCCCGAACGCACCTCTGCTCTCCTGCACCTACAGTGCCTCCCGCTCCCTGTTTTCAATTATCAAAGCAAAACAACACAAAAAAACCTCCCTCCAGGAATTAATTAATGATTCATGTTGGAGCCTTGGCAAACCTCGCTTTGCAGAAGTTCAAAGCAGGAACAATAAGTATTTGGCAAGGAGGAGGCAAGCAGCTCGTGCTTGGCGACGTATGGTGCGGAGCGCTGGCAGCATCGCTCACATCGCGCTGCCCAACACCGCGAGGGGCCACAGGGAACGGCACCGCTGAGCCACCCCAAGCTGAACTGTCACAGCCTGCCTGACGGATCAGCCACGTAAAAAGTACAACCCAACTACGAATAAATGGGGGGTAGGGGCTTGGGAGAAACACACGACTGCTGCCAACCTGAAAGGGCTCAGGCCCTGCTGACAGCGGTGGCTGCGCGTGCCCTGCCTGCCGTAGAGGCGATGCATCCTCCACCCCGAGCTGTCACAGTCGTGCCCTCCCGGAAACCCAGGCCCGAGCAACTCCAGCTCTTCATCCTGGAGATTTAGGATAATGAGAGATTTTTAATGCAATTAATAGATGTCATGGGATGTGGTCTTGTGAGTCTAGAGCAAATGAGGCTTGGATAATTGGTGTTGAAACACATATATCAGTGAGATGATTTTTCCCCCCCAACAGGGTTGGAGGCTGGAACATGCTGTCAACTGATACTGTACAAATGCGTTTGGCTCTTTGCTGGCGGCATCTTCCGAACAAAGTTCTGGTGTGCAGCCTCTGCCAGGCAGCTCTGCAATCCTAGCAGCAAACAATCTGTCATTTGTTTTTTAAAAAAGCTGCCTGGAAAGCAGCTTTATCCCTATATGCATGCACAAACACACACGCACGTGCTCACGTGTGCACGCAAGCGAGCAGCCAACAGGCACTGGCAGCAGCGTTTCAGACGCCCTGAGCTCTGCTGCAGCTCCGCTTTCCTTTTGTTCAAGTAGGGGTTCGCTGGGGGTGCAAAGGCGGCTTTGATCTGTGGCACCCTGAGATCTGTGAGGGTCGCAGCGGGAACTGAGCAGTCTGACTGCCCCAGGGCAGGGAAGAGGGATGCCCTGCATGGCATCCTACCAGAGGGACGTGCCACCTCCCAGGCACCCTCCTCAGCAATGTACCCACACCAGCACAGGACACGGTCCTCCACAGACACTCCATCCCCAGGTGGTCAGGTCAAAGCCATAAATCTTCCTCTACATTATCTCAGCAGCACCTCCAAACACCAGGCTAGGACACGTGCTGCTCCCCCAGCCCCCCCGAACCTGCTCCAGGGCTCAGGTGCCCCTTTGCAGGGCGCACGTAACCGAAAAGCCTCAAATTTGTCAGAAACCGCAATATCTGGTCCGTGCGAGGTTCCTAAATTAAAAGTTTTGGTTTGTACTGAATTCAATGACCCAAAATCATCTGCAGAACAGGACTCAGGAAAAACCCTCGCATTTCACTGGGAAACATTCAGGCATTTTGCTGCAGTAAGGGAAAAAGTATTTCATTTCTCAAACATGAACCATAACAAAATGTTAAATATAACCTGGATATTAAATTAAAACATAAAAGTCAAAACACGTCAAATCAAAGAGATACATTTGAATTTCCTGGACGTTGTCAACAGACGGAAGTCAGAATGATTTGCTTCGACACTCTCCCACCTGAATGTTTGCTTCATGGCTACACGCCGATTCAGATAATGCAGTCTGATAAAAAATGCATTTTCCAATGGAAAATTTTATCCCTGATACCCCCTGCCTCCATTTCCAGAGCGCGGGTGCACAGATCTGCCTGACCGCGGATGCAAGGGACGGAGCGCAATAGAGCACGAGGCTGGAAGGAGAAGGGCCCTGTTCCCTTCCCGTCCTCTCTCCAGCGCTCACTGGGAACGATGGAGACGGCGATGGGCAGCCTGAGCCATCAGCTGTGCACTGGAGCAGCTCTGCCAACCAGCCCTGGGCACTCCTGGCTTGCCAAAAACGAGCTGGCCAGGGGCCAGGCTGCTCAGAGCCAAACACCGGGAGGGCTCCCTGGGGACAAATCACTTCTGACAGC